>NC_138770.1:74881511-74961511 GCF_965119305.1 Pelophylax lessonae
GTGTATAATTTGTTGTGGGTGGGGGCTTCGTATTTTCCTCTCTCAGATTCAGCAATCTTGCCGAGAAATAATCTGAGGGGGAAGAACAATCTTTCTTTTGCTCCCACTATGATTTTCTGTGTTAATAACCTAAAGCTGAGATCCTGCTGATTAATCTCAGTGTTATCAATGTGGTCCTATTTGTGATATACAAAGAGGTGAGGTTAGATAGCGATCATCGAGGTGTTGGATGTGTTGTCCATCCTAGTGTACGGTTTGGGGGTTTTTTGATCGTTAGCTACCTATAGATAGTATTGGGTTTGCCACCGTCCCTATGTAAATCTTTGTTTGGGGGTATGGTACCTCAAGCCATGAAAAAATGTGGGACTTTAAGGGCAAAGTAACAAATAATATAGAACAAAGAATATAATAAATAATTTGTGATTTACTGTTCCTTATATTATGATACATATATACATTGACATGATCTTTGTGAGGGGCTATAGACCCCTAGTGAAGATGTGTGATGAGAGTTCAGAAAGAAGTGACAAATGTGGAAATTGTGACTTTTAGAAACATTCTCTATCGTAACAGAGTGTTTCTCCTGCGTTATTGTGTCCCAACGCGTTTCGGCTCGTTCAAGCCTTTTTCAAGGGTCAAAGTCACAGGTTCTGCAATGATTGTATGGATACATAGCGTTAATCATTCATTGGTAAATACCACCGAATATTAATTCAAAATGTGGTATACAAAGAAAATTAATTAAGTACATACATCGATCATTTGTTTCCTTATGTGATGATGAAAGTCCCCCTGGGGCAACGAGAGTCTGAGCCTTGTAGCCTGAAAAGTATATTGTTGATTAGAGTAGGTGTAAAAACTGCAATGGTGTGTGCATCTAGATAATAGAATCAACTTACGGTCTATGTGGTTGTTGGAGGGGTGACCACCTATTCAATCCCTCTTATTGGGTTGTCTCGTCAAATGGTCCTTAGGTGTGTGTGGTGCTTACCCCGGATCGGAGCATATTTGCGTCCAATCTGCGGGTGTATGACTGTTCAAAGTGAGGATATGATTTTGTAATAGTTACATGTGTATTTAACACAATTAGATTAATTCAGCCATCAGGTGCTTGCATTGTTATTTACCTTGCGGAGTTCCCTTAGTTGTATACAAATATATATAATTATATGTAACTATATATAAATCTGTACCTCCTGGGTGGAGTGTATCCTGGCCTCTTATGCTTCATATATGGCCTTCCTAGGTCATGGGTTCTAAAAAATGGGGGGGGACATGAAGTTATTATGTCTCTCAATAATATTTAGCAGGATATATTGTGTTGCGACCTTATTATGAGGCAAAAAGGGAATTGTCAATACCTTTGGGTTTGCGGCTCCAACACTTGCTAGGTGGGTGGTGTTGATAGTATCAAAAGAAAGTTTTTGGCCCCTGTGGATATAGGCATTGGTGAGCTGTTTTTACAAGTGTCCTCACATGTTCTGAAGACATTTGGTAAAGACTTACGGTTTGTACTCTCAGGTAGTGTGGCTCGGAGCGGTCCTCTCTCCTCCCTGTCAGGTAGGGAAATGAGGAGGACCGTGACTCCCCGGCTTTCTTATAGGAGGAGGCGTGCATGCACAGTTCGCGCCACACGTCTCCGCCGCTGATGTCCATCAGCTGGCGTCGGACTTGGGTGCGCGTGCGCGAGGTGCGCGCGCATCCAGCCGATCGTCATGCCGGACGAGGAGTGCGGCCGCCGACACGGAAAAGCACGAGTGCCCGAGTCCTGGCCGGACCTCGGGCAGGGGGCGTGGTTGGTGCGGACCCCTTCTCGCGCGGACTTGCCCCTGCTACTGTGTGCTAAAAGGCAGGGGCTTTCCGTGTCGGGAGCTCCAAGGGGGACAGCATTTCATCAGGCATACGTTACATGTTGCAATACAAGAATGCACAAAAATGCAAAATTTGGAGAAAGAATATATAACAAAAATACAACCATTATTCAGATAATGTCCAGAAGAACGAGCATTCCTCTTAAAGTATTAACAGCAGAGAGACATATGTGGATTTCTTGGATGACCAAGGGTTGATTGAGGTCTAAATCCGGATTTAGGACTGGGTATTCCCTGAGTGATTGGTATGATAGTATTTTACAGGGAGCCTAGTTAGTCTTGGATATAGGGGGGGGGGAGGGGAAAAGAGAAAGGAAAAGGAACAAAAAGGGGGGGGGAAAGTTTTGTTTATACTGATTGCTGCTTTACTACCAATTAAAGTGGTAGATTTATCGGGTACCAATGTTTGGAACGACCAGAGGAACAACTGGAGACCTCTCCCCCCAAGACGAGACCATCCGGGTGGAACACAAGGAGGTGGATACAGACCACAAAGGGGACGCAATATGAATTGGAGGGACAACATAAGAAGACCCCATCAGGAGAGAGACTGGTACCCACCCAGAACACAAGGAGGACATTATCCACACAGACCACAACAAGAGAGAGGTTGGGACCCACCCAGAACACAGGAAGGATACTACCCACACAGGAGGGAAGAAACCAATACGCATATGGAACAAGAAAGAAACGCAAGCCGCGAGGAAAACGAGGGGGGACAAAGAAAAAGAAGATGTTTTTAGGAAAAGGAATTTTTAACCTTAGCACAGTCACTTTTGATGAGGATGAACTTAAACTCTTGGACCTTGGACTTAAATATGCTCCAGACAAAAATTTGGACAAATTCGAGGCATTATATTGACCTCCAAAAATATGTCCGCAAGCTCAATATCAAGAAATTTTTTACCCTAAAGACAGAAACAAATAAAAATACAAATCAGACTGAATTCAAACATACAACCTTAAGAAACAAGTCCAAGTTTAACCCCAAAAATCCCCAGAATGAAAATCTAGAGGTTTTCAAAAGAATGGTGGAACAAGAAATTAGGGACTTGAAAATACGAAAAAGGAAGGAAGAAGAAACCTGGAATACCATCAAAAAATTGGAAAAGAGAAAGGGAATTGTGATTAGACCGGCGGACAAGGGAGGAGGCCTGGTCATACTAGAGAAGAAAGAATATGAGGAAGAGATGGAAAGACTCCTCAAGGAAGAAAACACATATAAAAAGTTGACAGGAGACCCGAAGAAAAAATTTGAGAAGGCTTTGGACACATACATAAAGAAGGGTAAGGGGATGAATATACTAAATAAAAAAGAAGCTCAGTATTTGAAGCTAGAAGCAGCTAGGACCCCGGTTATATACTATCTCCCAAAGATACATAAAAACGAAACTAAACCACCGGGACGTCCTATTGTGAGTGCAATAAACTCCGTCCACTCCAGGCTAGGGGAATATCTGGATAAATTCATCCAGCCACTGGTACCCCAGGGTAAATCATATCTCAGAGATAGCAAACATCTGCTACATGATTTAGAAAATCTCGAGGTATTGGAAGATGACATTTTGGTTACAATAGATGTCAACTCTTTGTATACCAACATAATACAGAAAGATGGTTTGGACAGAGTGGAATGGGCTTTAAATAATTTTACAGATTTTAAACAGGCACAATTGCACTTTATTTTGGAGGGACTCGAAATGGCTATGAATTCCAATTATTTTTGGTACAAAGGGCAATACTTTGTACAAACAAAGGGCGTAGCCATGGGAGCTAGATATGCCCCTAGTGTGGCCAATATTTTTATGCAGAAGTGGGAGGAGGAGCAGGTTTTTAGCGTCGACAGACCCCTTTTAAAATGTTACCGAAGATACATTGATGACATCATTTTAATATGGCGGGGCAGCACAGAATCGCTACAACTTTTCTTCGATGAAATCAGTAACAACGGATATGGAATTACTTTTACGGGGAACTGGGACATAAACAAGATCTCATACCTAGACCTGGAACTTTTTAAAAAGGATGGGAAACTACGTAGTAAGACCTTCTTCAAAAAAACTGATAAAAATGGATATATACCCACACGAAGCTGCCACCACCAACAATGGCTGGGCAATATACCAAAAGGCCAACTGTTAAGGATTAGGAGGAATTGCAGCGATATTCAGGACTTTGACATCCAAGCTGATATTTTGATTGATAGATTCCTAGAAAAAGGTTATAAGAAGAAGGAATTGGAACGTGTGAAGCAAATGGTCAGAAAAATGAAAAGAGAAGATCTAATTATAGAAAACAACAACAGGAAGAAGGATAACAACACCAGATTTGATTATGCATTCATCACAGGTTTCAATAGGCAACATAAGGACTTGGAGAAAATAATTAAAAAACACTGGCCAATCCTAAGAGCAGACAGAACTCTGAAACAGATTCTGCCTGTGAAACCATCCTTCATCTACCGACACGCTCCTACTCTTAGAGATAAAATTGTGCACAATGTAATTGACCCACCAAAAAAGATTTTATTGCCCACAGCTATCAATGTTTTTTTCCGATGTCAGAAATGCCTTCCATGCAGAGATAACAGAAAACAACCGAGAAAAACACAAAGCTTCAAATCTAATGTTACAGGCACAGTATATAAGATCAAAGATACCATCACATGTACAAGCACACATGTCACATATGTGGTGGAGTGCCCATGCAAAATGCAGTATATTGGAAGAACTACGAGACCTCTTTTTGTTCGAATCAGAGAACATATCAAGAACATCAAGAAAGGATTCGAAAAACACACACTGTCAAGACATTTTAAAGAAGCACATGGAAAAAACCCAGCAGGGATGATTTTTTCTGGAATTGATAGGATTAAAGGTGATTGGAGAGGCAGCAATAAAAAACGGATGGTATCAAAAAACGAAACGAAATGGATTTTTCTAATGCGCTCTCTCCGCCCAGAAGGGTTAAACGCTGATATTGACTTAAACTGTTTTATTACAGACACATGATTTTCATAGTTTTAGACCCTGTTTTATCATCTTTTAATACTGTTTTTAATACAGTCTCCTATCTTTTAAAAAAACTTTTTTAAGTTTTTTTCCGGATCTTTTTGGTTTTTTATGACTTCTGGGTACACACATTTGTCTTATGTACCTTATTTTTATGTGACTGCTTCTATTTGTTTTATTTTATTGACTCCCAGCCAACTTCGCCTTTTTGGGATTTTAATAATTGTCTCCAGCCTTCTCATCCAACATCTTTTTTAATTATCCGGGTTTCCTACCTTCTCTAATTACCATTATCATCTATTCATCAATATGACTCTTTTATTACGTCCCCATCTTTTATATACATGGACTATTGGTCTTCTCATCCAACATCATTTTAAGAAAAAAAATGTTTTTCCTATTTTTTAATACTTTTTCTAATATATATTTTTTATCTATTTTATCTTTGTATCAGCAAAGATTTTTTATCCCCCTTCAATGAACATCTGTCACTCACTTCATTAACTTTAGGATCACATATTGTTTTAATCTTTTATCAAATTCTGCTAGAATTGAAATACCACCTTATGGTGCACTTTATATTCGTTACCGTCTCACATCACTTGGGATTTTATTTCCTTTTATGCAAATCACAATTTATGTATTTCCACAAATTGTCTCTGGTGCAATACTTCTTTTATTCACCCCTCTTTCCCTCACTCTCATTTCTCCTAACGGTAATCGTATATT
Organism: Pelophylax lessonae; assembly: GCF_965119305.1. NCBI lineage: Eukaryota > Metazoa > Chordata > Amphibia > Anura > Ranidae > Pelophylax > Pelophylax lessonae. The sequence goes on from NC_138770.1 coordinate 74,887,123, forward strand.
TATTATCACCTTAATACACATTAAAAAATCACTGGTTTTATACATAATTCGGACTGCTATATTTCTTTTTTAATCACCACTTAAATAAAGTATTGTTTTAATATAAATCGGATCTACAAATAATCGGCAGCATGATCAGACATGATGACAAACATAGCTGCAGACACACATCCCATCAGTAAGCCCGCACACTCCTATGCAATTGAGTCATCAGAGGGAATTTGCATATCGAGCTGTGATTGGCCACTGGGAGGTGTCTCGCTATTTGAGGACGGAGAGATTGACTGACGGGCACCGCTCCCGTAGACGTCCTATGACGAAACGTACGTAGGGCGGAACCCCACGTCACTTCCGGTCCGCAGCTAGCCCAGTTTGGAACGCGAAAGCTTCCTCTGCACAGCCTGCAAACGTCTGACATGATCTGCTGCATCCAAGTGTGAGTTACTACTAGCCCCCAAAATACCCTGCTGTATATTCCACACTAAGAGGTCTTTTTCTCTCCTCCTTTTCACACCCAGATGGGACCCTTCGGTCCGTAAGGACGGACTGGGGGTTTGAGTGAGAAGAAAACTCCTTTTGTTACCAAGGGGTAAGTGCGACCTCTGGTGGTCAGATTGGGATTACACCCTACAGCAGGTATGCATATGTAACTCTCATTGCTTGCAATATTTAAGCACTGTCTTTATCATTTATTGATTGGAATCAGCTCATTGCACATTCACTATTTGTATGCACTAGTAATTTTTATACATTAGTAATTCTTATTGCTTGCCATACTCAAGCACTATTTTACCATCTATTGATTGGAATCAGCTTATTGCATTTGTTACCATTTGTCACTACTATACCATATTTATTGGAACCATTTTAAATCACACTATATTACTTTATTCCTTATAATTTTGGACTGAAATTGTCCATACTTTTAGCCAGTGTTTGGGTATCTTTCACTAGGCTTAAGATTTATGTTTTCACTGTATTTCACGCACTAGAGCACTTTCCTCTTTTATCTCACCCGCATTTTTGCACATGCGCTAGGTAGTGCCGTTTCCAACTTCCTATCTCCACAACTTACACACAGTATAATGTTTGGGGGTTTTAAGTAATTTTCTAGCCCATAGGCTTGAGAAGCAAGTGGTTAAAAAATGTTTGTGTTGCAACGCCCCCATTCCTTTGAGTGACAGACTACCTAATGTCTCTCATGAATGAACAAAAGAGAATGATGCGTGTGTTCAGCTTTCATTTACATTTTCCCCCACCTATCTGCTCCTGCTCTCACTTGATTGGCCGCTCTTTCCATATCCTCATTGACCCACTGTTAGTCAGATGGTGCATTACATAAGTTCCTTTTAGTCGGTACTTGTGCGGGGCGTGGCCAGTCGACGAGGGATCGCACCATCATACTGTACTTGCTGGGTGGAGTGTAGAGATGGGAGGAGAGTCTGATGATGTCACGACTCCGCCTCCAAACCTACTGAATGATACGCCCAGTGATTGGTGTTTCTTTGAGGGCTTACACAGGTGCTGGGGATCAGAAATAACAGGTAACATTACAGCGATTTGATTTATACATGTGAACACATTGCTGATATACATGTAGTTTATGGAGCATGCAAGGGAGATTTACAACCACTTTAAAGTGTTTTAGTGATGTTTTTCCTTTTCCAGAGGGAGGCGAAACCATCTTTCATAGGCTATTTTTGGAAGAAGACTGGGTGGAAAAGAAAAGGATTACTATACTCCCCACTAAGGATATGCTGCCATTTACAGGAACAATGAGCCCTAACTACAGAGAAAACTGAAGGCCAGCCCCCTTGGGACTATACTCCCTCTCACCTGCTTAGTTGTAGCAAGCAGTTCAAGAGAAAACTATAGCATATGAGGTGATGTAGCTGTTTCCCTCAATGTGTTCTGAGAAAAGGATTTTACAGTAAGTACAAAAATCCTCTTCCCGATCATTCACTGAGGGAAACCACTTGGCAATAAGCAAACTAGGAATGTCCAAAAGCAGTCCAACCTGAAAGAAGGGTGCACCAAAACAGGTGAATCAGCTTGACAAGAATAACCAAATAAGAAAAAACGAGGACATTATAGAGCTGCTTGCAGAACCTTTCAGCCAAACTAGCATTTGCGGAGCCAGAAAGATCAACGTTGTAGAACACAGAAAGTCGTGTATGTACAAAGAACCATATCATAGCCTTTACAGATTTGAGACTTCGATCAGTGCCAGAAGGTAGACTCTGATGAACTTCACAAGGTCCAGACAAAGGATAATATTCTTTGGGATGAAACTGTGTAGGACATATGGAGGGTGACAAGATCCTCATTGAAAATTAGAAATTGCTTTAAGCAAAAAGGAAGCCAGTGGTCTCATCACAGCCTTGTTTTTAATGTAAGGTGAAATGGGGCTCCTTACAGGATGATGCTGATAGTTCCTTTAGATGACAAGAAGATGTCCTGAACAGTTTCAAATGGGGTGTTTAAAGCACTAATAAAGCTAGGTTTAGATTGCATGACTGGAGAGGAGGTGGAAAAGAGGAAGCAACATGGGTAACCCCTTGTATAGGAATACAAATCAATCCATGACTAGCACCATTACATAGATAAAGGAAAACAGAATAGACACCTGACCCTTGTTGAACCAAGTGTAAATCTACATCACACTAAAAGAAATAAAGAACATGGCCCATCAAAAAAGGAAAAGGGACTCACCCCAAAATACGTTTTTCACATTTGTTGATAAACTGAGTGGCAAGAAGATATGTACTGCTTATAGCATTGTCAGGATAGCGGAGTATGAGATGCCCTTGTGTTTCAACACAGCCAGACTGCCAAAGCCAGAAACCAAAAGCAAGTTAGAAAAAATTGATTTTTGTAAGATCTTACCGTAAAATCCTTTTCTCTTAAGCTCATTGACAGACGTAGTCCTCCTTGATTAATATCAACTCGGGTTATGCTGCCCTCTACAGGAGTGGGACTAGACAGGAAAGAAAACGTTCTGGCCACACCTTAGGGGAAGTCCCAGAGGGTATATCCTCTCTCTCTCTCTCTGCTACAGCAAATCAGTTATGTCACAAAGCAGTGTTTAGAGAATTTAACCCAACCCAACTCAAAAAACAGAGGGGCGGGTACTACGTCTGTCAATGAGCTTAAGAGAAAAGGATTTTATGGTAAGATCTTACAAAAATCCATTTTTCTCTGTCGCTCATTGACAGACGTAGTCCTCCTTGATTAATATCAACTCGGGACGTCCCAAAGCAGTGCCACAAATGAGGGGTGGGATAACAGAAATCAAAATCCAATCTAGAAGGCCCAACCGGTGCCAACTTGAAGTTTTAAAGGCTCATCAATCAAAGGATGAGACTCAACTGAAAATCCAACGGAAAAAAACCCTCGAGGTAGACCACCGGTCTCCTCAAATTGCGGCCTGCAAAACCTTGCGGCCAAAAGAGGCATCTGACGATGCCATCACATCAACTTTATAAAATTTTGTAAAGGTATGCACCGACGACCAGGTAGCCGCCTTGCAAACCTGGACCACTGACGCCTGATGGTGAAAGGCCCAGCCCAGGAAGTACTGAGCGCTCGAGTGGAGTGCGCCTTAACAGGGAACGGAGGATTCCGACCCTTAATAGAATAAGCCTGTACCACCGTCTGTCTAATCCATTTGGAGATAGTCGCGGCAGATGCAGGCAACCCCTTTCTGGGGCCATCCGTGATCACAAAAAGTGAATCCGTCTTACCGAACGATTCCGTAGTCTTCAGGTATACCCTGATTGCCCGAACTACATCCAAGGAATGCAACGCACATTCCCGAGGATGATTGGGCTTAGGACACAAGGAAGGTAGCACAATATCTTCATTCAGATGAAAGTCTGAAACCACCTTAGGAAGAAAGGATGGCTTCGGATGAAGAACGACCTTATCCCTATGAACCACTAGATATGGGGAATGGCATGATAATGCCGCCAGTTCTGACACCCTGCGTGCAGAAATGATAGCCACCAAGAAGGCCACCTTCTGGGATAATGTAAGAAAGGGAATCTCCCTGATATTTTCAAAGGGAGTTTTCTGCAGAACCGACAAAACTAAATTAAGATCCCAGGGCGGTAAGGGCGTGCGCACTGGCGGAGCCAAGTGTCGCACCCCCTGGAAGAAATTCCGCACCAAGGAATGAGTAGCCAAAGGCTTCTGAAAGAAGATTGCTAACGCTGAAACCTGACCCTTGATGGTGCTCAAGGATAGTTTCTGCTCAGCCCCCTTTTGCAGAATTCCCTGGAAGAAAGACCCTCACCACGGAGGAGTCCAGAGTTAGTCTTAAGGCTCGTACACACTTGACGAAAATCGGACGAAATATCCTCTGATTTTTCTCTCTCATGCTCAGCGGTCATAACCAATTTTAGTTGACAGTGCATAATGTTCATGAAACTTCTCGTTCGATTTTTCATTTTTTTTTTTTGGGACGCTTTTTCCTAGCCTTCCGGGGGGCGTCAGCAACTTCAGATCATGCGTGGTCTTTCGTATTTGATTTTTCACAGACGTACTGCATACACATTAAACGAAAATTGGTCATGCTGGGGACATACGATAAAAATTTTGGTGTTTGTCCCTCGTTGAAAATGTCGGCATCGGCTGCTGAAAGTTGTGTACACACTAGCTGAAAATCGTACGATTTTAACTCAGACGGGAATTGTCGCCAAATTTTCTACTAGTGTGTACCCAACTTTAGGTAATCCAGCCGCACCGACGGGGCCACTGTATATTTTTTGAAGTTGATGGTCCACCCAATTTCTTGAAAGTTCTGAACCGTGATGGACAGATCGCCTAACACGGCCGGGTGAGAGTTTGCTCTCAACAGGAGATCGTCCAGATATCCTAGGATCGCAATCCCTCTTTTGCACAGCAAAGCCAACAGCGGGGCCAAAACCTTGGCGAAGACTCTGGGAGCGAAGGTTTCCTGAAAGAAACGCAGACATCCCCTCACCCCCGGAACAGGTGAGGGTGCCCCTTCATGCAGAAGAGGATTTGTTCGCTGAACCGGACTCACTGATCTTGGGCTTACCGCACCAAGCCTTTTTGCTCCTTTCTTGCTTTCTTGCTACTTTCTCTTGTGCCCCTGAGGCACACTAAAAAAACGCCTATAAGCCGTGAAAGAGGGCCCCCCGCCTACCATGGGGCACCTTGCATTTGGAGGATTGGTTAGAAGAGTACTCTTACCCCCGTTAAGCCTTTTATCAGCTCAGCTCATTCAAAGGAGTCTCCAAACAATCACTCACCCAGAAGGGGAGATCTGTTAGGGCCTTCTTAGAAGCCTGGTCAGCCAACCAGCTCTTAAGCCACATAATGTAGCGTACGGCAATCCCTACCGCTGACACTCTGGCAACCAGAGGGGCCGCGTCCCGAGGACGCATCACACAAACTCCATGGCCTAGGCCATCTGGTTCTTGAGTTCGATCAATGGCGGGGGAACTATCTCAGTGTTCAAGTTACCCCTAGGCACTTTAACCCATTCCGTTACCGTCAGTGAAACCAGAACAGACACAAAGATCGGTTTTAGTACCGAACCCACCAAAAAATGGAGGTGGCGGGAAAGGGGTTCCACCCGTCTGTCCACCGGGTACTTGAAGGCCGGGGAATCTTCCACGGTTACCACAGTAGACTTGTTTAAAGCGCTTTTTCGCACCACTAGCACGTGCTTAATGCGCCGCCATTGTTCATTCACAGTATCGTGAAAGTCCTTGGGACAAGGAAACACTTGACCCGATTTCTGGGCTTTGCGGGAGGCAAAAAAAAAAAAAAACTTCCACGTTCCTAACTGTGTGGGCTCAGTGAATTGCAAAGTTTCCCTTACTGAACAAATCAGTGCTTCCACCATAGCGCTTTCTCGCTTTGTGGCTGACAGATCCTCTTCGCCTGCGGTGACAGGGATCCCTCAGGGAGGGGGTTGCCTGTGGCGACCTTATCAGTCTCCGAGTCAGAAGACAGAGAAGGCAACGGCCGTTTGTGTCTAGCAACGTGTTTCATGTCAAGATCAACCTTTGATGCCATACTTTCCAATGCTGCAGAAAGAGACACTATGCCTCGGACGTACCGGCAGTCGCACTGAAGGGGTCTGATGGAGAATTTACCACCTGGGACTCCATTTTGCAATGTTCCAAAAAAAATGTGCAATGCCCCTTTAAATTTGCGATTGCGGTCCGCACTGCCAGATCGTGCTGTACCCAGAGTTACCCTTTAAACAGTGGCAGGTAGCAGAGTACGCAGGGAATGCCCAGAAACAGCCCTCAATACTGTACTACCTCACAGAGGAACCAGCAACGTCTGCAGCATGGAGAACTGAGCACAGGGAGCAATGTCACAGGAAGTGACATCAATCCACAAGAGGCCAAACTGCCTGTGTAGCTACAGGCTACAACAAAATGGTGCCAATACAACTGTATAAGGAAGCCCAGGGAAAATGGCCACATCCCCTCACACACAGGAAGCCGATGCCCACACCTAAGATGGCGGCCAAACGCTGCCATGCGGTGAGGACCCAGATAAAAGGCCACACCGGGGATCTACCTAAAAAGACACAGGATAAGGTACCGCTGTATAACAAACCCCCCCCCCCCCCGGGCACCAGGTGCCGTATATCGCCCCCATGTGGGAGCAGGGAGGGAAGGGCAGGGCCAGAATCCTGATAGGCCAGGGGGGATCTTTTAGGAAGACGAGGTCCTATTATCTAGGGATCGACCAATTATTGGCAACCGATATGTACTTTCCACCGATATATCGGAATCGGCCCCTGAAGTTGCAGTTATTGCCTGCAGCTAGAGGCATCACCCGGTACCGGTGTCCATAGCCGACGGTCGCCTGACTTGTAATGACAACCGATGTGGCTGAGAAGCCACTCGGCTGTCATTACAAGGAGCAGGAGGGGACCCCCCCCGCCGCCTTCCACGGCTCGCCGGGGTCTCCCGTCCCATCGAAGAGAAGACCCGGGTCTCCATGTAAAAAAACGCGGAAGTGATGTCATGAGATCCCTTCCGGGTACTGGGCGACGAATTAAAAAAAACTGACAGCATTCAACAGCCAAACTTGGCATTTTGAATGCTTTTCGGTGCCGAGGAGGAGTTTGGGGTCTTTCAGTTGCCCAGATCCCTCCACAAGGAGTACCTTTAAAAAAAAAAAAAAAAATAGAGCAGATATAGGCCGATACCGATATCCGATGACCAAAATATCGGTATCGGCATTAAAAAAATGATAATGGTCGATCACTACTATTATCCCCAGGAGTGGGGTTTTTTTTTTTCCTAAAGTTTACAACTTCTTTAAGTGCCTTTATGATACATACCTGCACGTTCAGCCCATTATATAACTATAGCTTGAATATAGTTTAGTAAATACCTGAAAAAAAATTTAAATTGTGCCAGTGTCCAAATATATATATGGACCGAACTGTAAATGTTCTGTTCATTGTGCATGTAGTAGCTGCAGCCAAGGGCCACATGTCTGGAACACTTTATTGATAAATACACGACACGTACAAAATATGAAATTTTGAAGGCAGTGACAAAGGGACTCATATTGCGTTAATAAACTCTGAAATTGCCATACCTTTGAAGACGGATTTGATAGCCAGTGCTATTCCCTCTCCCACATAGTTCAGCTCGTTCTGCAGCCACACGTTCTGCCACCTAAAAATAAACAAATATTGGTATAAGTTGCAAGTATCCTCTAATTAAGAATATGAAATTAACCAAGCATTATAGCGGCATGATCTCTAGAAAATAAAATCAAATAACAACAGAAACACCACAAGAAAAAAGACTATTTAATCAAAAAATGCAAAACTGAAATTTGCATTTCCCTAAACCGAACAAACTACATTTTCCTATAGAGAATATAAAAAGTTGATGAGTAAAGGCGGTTGTTCTTGGCAATGGATTTACATAAAGACTGTACATAAAGGGGATTGCGATTTGGTAACTATTATCCACAAAGTAACAGATTGTAGATATTTAATGGTGCATCAGTTACATAAACATACTGACACTACACTAAATTATATTGAAGGCTATCAACCAACATCTCTCAAACTTTTTAATACAGAGGAACCCTTAAAATAATTTCTATGTCTCGAGGAGTCATCTCTAGCTTGCGGCACATTGTAGTCAATAAGTTGTAAATATAATATTAAATGAAGAATGTATTGGATCTAGCATATCTGACACCCATAGCAGATACAGTAGTTTTGTTGTATTTATTTAACACTCCCCTGCTTTATAAGGGGAAAAAAATCTGTAACAATCATGAAATGGAACAAATAATGATAATGGTTAAAAAAAGAAACACAAACTGTAGTGTCCCTTACAATGGTGGTCAGAGGAAAAGTGTTGTCTTGGTGAAGTGGTAGTGGTTCCATAAGTTGGTGGCCACTGGGAGAACAAGCTCTTGTATTAATGGTCATTCGGAAGACAATATCACACTGTTGACTCCACATCTCAAGGATAACCTAAGCAGCCTCTGGAGGAAATCAAGGGTTCCATGGAACCCTGATTGAAGAACCTTGTTATAAACAAATGAAAAACACACCACAATGACACATATATATATATATATATATATATATATATATATATAGGGATATGTAAATGAAGATTTTATGATATAAACACTTGTAGTTGTTGGCAATTAATGCGCAAAACCACTGTGCTGTATAAATATACAAACTATAGTGTACAAATATGCACAAAGACAATGCTATATAGCAGTCTTTGGCAATAAAGGCCTTGACTATGTATACATATCAATTAAAAATTTGTCTCTGCTAAAACAGTTTTTTTATCCCGTTTAATAGCATGACACTATGGGAAACTGACCTTCAGACAGCCTACTCTATGAAATAATGGCAACTAGCCGTCTATCCATTCCTACTCTCCCCCTGTGTCAACCATTGGGAAATGATGTTCAAAATAACCCATAGGTGGTATTATACACCTTGGAAGATTGCTAAATTCTCCCCTGGCGTTCCTCCAGATTGTTGGTGAAGTTGTAGTGGACAAGGGACATTGTTATATATACTGTGGGGTTGCCCCAACCTTACTAGCTACTGGAAGTGCATCTGCCACTTATTGGGGTCCATTACTGGAGTGTTAACACCCCCAAACCCTGGTCTAGCAATTCTTAATTTAGGTATAGACTCCTACCCGAAAACATATGAGACCGGTAGTAACTCACATCCTTCTAGCTGCCTGTAACATCATTCTTAGGAAATGGAAATCCCTTGAATCGCCTAATGTCTCAGAAGTTATACACGCTGTACAAGTGAACCATCAATATGAACGCTTCTTGGCACTGAATAGCTCCTCCTGCACTCAATTTTATAGAGTTGGTAGATATGGCTGAGTGGACTACATTTTTGAATTTTTTTTGAGATTCAGCCCAGGCTACCCTCTTCTCCCTTCCATTTTCCTACGTTCCTATTCTTATTGTTCACAAACGTAATAGGGTCTAACCTTACTTGTCATGTAGGGTGGGAATTGGGTAACCATTGCATTTGGCCCTACAACACCCTCTGCGGCTATCCTGAATGGACATATTGTTGCATCATGGGCACTCTATGAAGTCAGTTGGGAAGGTGGACTCCCCTGGCCATTTTGAGAGACCAGGTGGGGTACACCCCTTATTTACTTGCTACTTGAGTTCCTGTGATTTTGTCATATACGCCTCTCGTGACTAGTTTCCATTGTTGTTGTATACCCTAATATTGTAATATAATGTTATCTTTTCTAAAATTATCAATAATTAATTAATAATAATTAATAATGTATTCATGCTTATGCATCAAAACCTTTAGGGTTAATCATTTTTTTTCTAGCTTTTTTTAGGCTAAGGGTTATCCCTCTTCAACAGACAGCTTAGTGGTGTATTTTAAAACTGCTGGTGTGTAGCTGAACAGTGCAGGTGTCACTTCCTATACTTTATCTTTATCTGTTATTGTTACTCATATGACACTTCTAAAAATACATTTTAAAATTAATTTTAACAAAAACTCATAGGGCATCTGTCTCTCCATTTGTTCACTTTTATTTTTTAATTAGCTAGCAATGCACCATGTAACGGTCAGGTAAGATTTTTGCAGCAGTACCCACACAATAAGAAATGTATAATAATCACCTCTGTCTTCTCTTACCTTTTCAATGTAAAACAGTTTTACAATCCACACGCTGCTCAATAAAGTTGTGATAAAAATACGATTTTTGCACTGTAAAAATGTTTTTAATCCATTGAGGGATCAATAGAAAATATGCAAGTGGGCTATACTGCTGCCTTCAGGAATCCTGGAAACAGGTAAAACAAAGGATAGGCCATCTCACTGTAAAACCCCACCTTCAACCTTCATGCTTCCATTTTGGAATAAAGCGCAATTTAAAGCCAAAAATTATTGGGACCATTGCGGACCACAATGGACTTCAAGAAAAAGATTTTTCAGCAAGTACAAAGACTTCATTTTCTTTATCATACATTGTGGAGTAGGAAGAAGTTGAAAAATAATATACAACAACTGGTACAACCAAAAGCAGTCCAACTGAGGGGTAGAAAATCCACAGACCAGGAAAGAACACAATCGTAAGGGTAGGGTGCCAAAACTGGTAAAATGAAAGACCAATACCCGTCCATCAAATAAATAGGTGAGGGGGGAACACCTGGAGCAAGCAGCTCTTTGGTAAAGGAATTTTAAATCCAGGAGGCTGGATTTCCTTACAAGGATCACTGAAGAGGAGATTCCTAAATGCTAACTTGACTTGTAGAACAGGTTATATTAAAATTTAGGGTGTACCATGACAGTGTGCGGGGATTGCTCTCCTCCACAGTCATTGTCACTTTTTGAAATCAGTGAATAAATAAACCACAAGTTCTATTTTCCACTGAGGCAAACAGATTTGTGGTTATGAATTGAACACAAGTGCGAGAATAAGCACACTCATAGTCCATTGCCACTTCCTCCAGCTCTCTAACAAAGTCCCTACCGAGTGTGCTGTTCTCCTGATAGTTATCTGTACATTGCATTATCTATCTTTCTTTCTCATTGTTGTTTTCACCATATTGTTTCCTATGCATTGTTGTACTGCTGCCATCTGCTGGCCACAATTTGCATGCCGCACGCCTTTGTTTTTTCAGTAAAGTTTTTTTATATCATGGGCGTGGTTTTTCAGGCTGTGTGTCTCTATCACACCCAGCAGCCATTTTCAGTTCATGAAGGCTGTGTGACTGGAAACTCTCCACGTTTTTGTACTTGTGAAGGCATCAGTTTTTGACCAGCAGTTAGCCTCAGGATAGACACCAACAGGACAGTATTGATACCACTACTACAGAAGAGTATTGTATCACCGTCTATTGCTGTATCTGGATTGAATAAACCCTCGTTTGATTTCATCTTCATGCCTAAGTCTGGATTCATCTAACCTGAGCATCTGCCGGTCCGGTCTGCCCCACTACTTGGATACGAATGTAGGAAGTCACACAGCTATTATCAGTTATACCTTTCATTCGCCTTCATGTGGGGACAGAACAGTCAAAAACTGCCTTAACCTTCCTAGCGGTATTCCCGAGCATGACTCGGGGTTAGATTTTAGAGCCAAAAGCGGTAACCCCGAGCCACACTCGGGGTACCGCTAGGAAGATTGCTGGATCCTGGTAGAGGTTTTACTTACCTTTTCTCCGGGATCCAGCGAGGATTGCGGGCGGTATGCGGCGGCAGAGCTTCCTCCCGATCGTCTGCGAGCCCCGGCTTCCGTCTCCGGCGACGTGACGTCTGCCGGGGGATGGAACCGGCGGCAAATTCAAATGTAAAACACACCAAACACACTGATACCATTCAAAATAAAAAAAATTCACATTACATTGCCCCCCAGTGCCCTTTCCTGCAGTTTTACTGTACTTTTTATGTAAATATATGTATATATATATATATATATATATATATATATATATATATATATATATATATATGTATATATATATATATATATATATATATATATATATATATATATACACACACACACACACATATATATATATATATACACGTAATTCTTGTGAATGAGCAGCCCAAACCAACTGTATACATTATATATATATATATATATATATATATAATAAATGTATACAGTTGGTTTGGGCTGCTCATTCACAAGAATTACGTATATATGTATATATATATATATATATATATATATTTATATATATATATATATATATATATAATAAATTTATACAGTTGGTTTGGGCTGCTCATTCACAAGAATTACATGCAAAATAATGGTACCGCTTTCAGCACCTAAAATCCAAAAGAATCATACCGCCAGGGAGGTTAATGTCCACACCTCGGCCACAGATTCCCTCAGAGTCCAGTACCACACTCAGGAATCTCCCTTGTAACAGGCCCACATGCAGCAAATCTGCCTCGCATAGCAGTAGAATTGTTAACGCACGCGGGGTCCCTCTCCAACCAAACCCCCCAAATCACTCAAAACACCTGAAGAACCTTGCCAGAGTGCCCCAGCGCAGTCGCACTGCAATTTTCAGCCCCCAATTCAAAAGTTTATTTTCTTAAAGAAACAGCGCACCTTAAATCAAAATGGCTGAAAAGGACCTCGCACAGTTCCCCAGTGATGAAACAAAGCTAATGCAGCCTGATACTGATCATTATGAAGAACAGTAAGCGGAACCCACACTTCCAGCAGACCAAGTCGTGAGACCAAGACGCTCCCTCAAACAGACACTAAAGGTCAGGGAAAACTATCAAACCACAAAAGACGAGCTATGCGATAACCTGGAAGAGCTATGGGAACGAGTTTCCTCCCTCATGTCAGGACTTAAATCCTCTGGTGATGCCACAAGCTTACAACTTGCCGTCCGGCGGCTGAACACAGCTCATGAAAGATACAAGAGACTGTCCACAAGGTATATAACCTTTCTAAAAGATGCTAATAATGATGAAGCCCTTTCAGAACTGAGCAAAGCAGAATCAATAGACAGCCAAAGAGACGCCATGGTGCTGCATGCAGATGAGGAATGACCCCAGCCTCGATTTCCTGGAGTTCAACACTACAGCTTCAGCGACACCATCATCAAGGTATGAAAGTGTCATGCATAAACACAGAGACTTTAAGAGCAGTGTGAGTGTTAGAAAGACTAACCTACCGTCTTCTGCTGCACCCATGGGTAAACAGTACAATACCTCATCAGGAGACAAATCCTTCAATCGTGAATGTCCCATTCATAAAAAACCACACTCACTGAACAAATGCAGAGGGTTTAGATCCAAAACCATACAGGAGCGCAAGGAAGTCCTCAGCGAGCTTGGGGTATGTTTCAGATGCTGCGCTTCATTGGAGCACATGGCTAAGAACTGTAAATCCATCATCAAGTGTGAGGAGTGTCATAGTGAAAGAATTTATGAAATTAGTCATAAATGAGTCCTTATCAGATTGGAACGGATTACATGGAGTCCAGGAGAAATGGGACTACTTAAAAAGGTGCATTATTGAAGGCAACAGAAAATTGCATTAGACTTGTCAGTAAAAGCAAAAAAAGGAAGAGACCACTGTGGTACTCTGCAGAAGTGGCCCAAATCATTAAAAATAAAAAGCTAGCATTTTGTAATTATAAAAAAAACCCAGAGCAATGAAGATAAGGAAATCTACAAGATTAGGCAGAAAGAGGCCAAGCAAGTTATAAGAACTTCTAAAGCGCAGGTAGAAGAAAAACTAGCTCAGTCTATGAAAAAGGGGGATAAGACATTCTTCAGATATATAAATGAAAAAAGGAAATTAAAACAAGGAATAACTAAATTAAAAACAAAGGACGGAAGGTATGTAGAAGAGAATAAAGGGCTAGCCGACTGCCTTAATGATACTTCTGTTCAGTTTTTACAGAAGAAAAAGAAGGAGAAGGACCTCCACTTGAAAGGATGACTAATGAATAGTTTGATGCATGTGTCTTTACAGAGGAAGACGTTCTAAGATTGCTGTCTAAAGTGAAGACAAATAAGTCACAGGGTCCTGATGAGATACACCCAAAATTATTAAAAGAGCTTAGTGGTGAGCTGGCAAAACCATTAACAGATTTATTTAACCAATCATTAGTAACAGGAGTCGTCCCGGAAGATTGGAAATTGGCAAATGTCGTGCCCATTCACAAGAAAGGTAGTAGGGAGGAATCGAGCAACTATAGACCAGTGAGTCTGACATCAATAGTAGGCAAATTAATGGAAACCCTATTAAAGTATAGGATTGTGGAACATCTTAAATCCCATGGATTGCAAGATGAAAAACAACATGGGTTTACTTCAGGGAGATCATGTCAAACAAATCTTATAGATTTTTTTGACTGGGTGACTAAAATAATAGATGGTGGAGGTGCAGTAGACATTGCATATCTAGATTTTAGTAAGGCTTTTGACACTGTCCCACATAGAAGACTTATCAATAAACTGCAGTCATTGAGCATGGACTCCCATATTGTTGAGTGGATTAGGCAGTGGCTGAGTGACAGACTACAGAGGGTTGTAGTCAATGGAGAACATTCAGAACAAGGTCATGTTACCAGTGGGGTACCTCAGGGATCTGTACTGGGACCAATTTTGTTTAATATCTTCATAAGTGATATTACAAAAGGCCTCAATGGTAAGGTTTGTCTTTTTGCTGATGACACAAAGATATGTAACAGGGTTGATGTTCCTGGAGGGAAACGCCAAATGGAAAAGGATTTAGGAAAACTAGAAGAATGGTCAGAACTGAAATTTAATGTGGATAAGTGCAAGATAATGCACCTGGGGCGTAAAAACCCAAGGGCAGAATATAGAATATTTGACACAGTCCTGACCTCAGTATCTGAGGAAAAGGATTTAGGAGTAATTATTTCAGAAGACTTAAAGGTGGGAAACAATGTAATAGAGCAGCACGAAATGCCAGCAGAATGCTTGGATGTATAGGGAGAGGTATAAGCAGTAGAAAGAGAGAAGTGCTTATGCCGCTGTACAGAACACTGGTGAGACCTCACTTGGAGTATTGTGCGCAGTACTGGACGCCATATCTCCAGAAGGATATAGATACTCTAGAGAGAGTTCAGAGAAGAGCTACTAAACTAGTACATGGATTGCAGGAAAAAAAACTTACCAGGAAAGGTTAAAGGACCTTAACATGTATAGCTTGGAAGAAAGAAGAGACAGAGGGGATATGATAGAAACTTTTAAATACATAAAGGGAATCAACTCGGTAAAGGAGGAGAGCTTATTTAAAAGAAGAAAAACTACCACAAGAGGACACAGTTTTAAATTAGAGGGGCAAAGGTTTAAAAGTAATATGAGGAAGTATTACTTTACTGAGAGAGTAGTGGATGCATGGAATAACCTTCCTGCAGAAGTGGTAGCTGCAAATACAGTGAAGGAGTTTAAGCATGCATGGGATAGGCATAAGGCTATCCTTCATATAAGATAGGGCCAGGGACTATTCATAGGATTCAGATATATTGGGCAGACTAGATGGGCCAAATGGTTCTTATCTGCCGACACATTCTATGTTTCTATGGCTGTAAACTGTGTGGTATAACTCTCATGGGGTGCTCAAATGTTGTTAGTCCATCTCTACGTATATTGTCATACTCCCGTGTTGGGAGATGGTAACTTTCTATGATACTGGTCCTGTCTCCTTGCCGGGTGACTCCGGGAACCCCTAACTAAGCGGAGAGGTCCATGGGGTACTATCCAGAGAGAGTAACGGCTATGTCAGCTGGGTGGCTTGATCAGCAGGGTGAGATGTGGGTGTCTCTCAGGAAACAGGGAATCAATGAACCCTGTGAAGAGAATGTCACTCCTCTGCCGCAGCGACCAACACTTGGGGGACAGCCAGCTCAAATGTTTTGCTCAGGGACCCAGAAGGAACAGCACTCGGTCATCACCAATATTAGGTTTAATGGAACCCATCCAGGTATGTCATGTCCATATGTAGCTTTGTGGCGGGGATGCTATAGGGTAATTTGGGTATGGCAAGCCAGCAATGGAGCATCTATAGTCCGATCAAAGATGTGAATATCAAAGCGGCTCTTACCATGCTTCCCCTGTGTTCTGTATGCAGTTCCGTGGTGGCGTGCCGTCACTGACCCTCAGGTCCTGGGTCTAGGCAGTGGGTACCAAACGTGGCTTACCGTGCCGTCCGACTTCCAAGTATCGCTGCTATCAGATACAGAGGGCAATTCAAATCTCCCGCCAGAGAGCTGTGTAGCGAGCCGTGTCCTGTACCCGGAAGAGGTTCTCACAAGTTTTCCATGTCGCAGCAGAGGTGTAACAGTCAGCCAGCAAATACCACACAGTATGGTGAGGAGCAGGAACGGGTGGGTGGAGCGTCGGCGTGTGACGTCGACGCGTTTCGCGTGCTTACGCACGCTTCTTCAGGACGTCATAGCGTTGACCGGGCGTCATTTAAATAGCCAGTATCCTTAGTTACAATCATCAACAATTGCGTGCTCCGGTGAACGTCACAGCTGAGGCCATCTAGCGGTACTCTCACGGTACTACTAACAGAGTACCGTACAATCTATTGTCAATCTTGACTTATCATTTAAAAACTGACGACAACTTGTTATCAAAACAAACGGGCAATATAGATACCCCTATAACTTAGGTTGGTTGAGGAACTAATGGCGTTGTTCTTTAGATCAAAGAAATGGCTTAATAAACTCTATTCAATAAATAATTGATGTCTATAAACAGAGGTACTATCCTCTAGTGCAAATGTAATGGTGATCACAACGATGGTGCAGATACTGGTCCTGTCTCCTTGCCGGGTGACTCCGGGAACCCCTAACTAAGCGGAGAGGTCCATGGGGTACTATCCAGAGAGAGTAACGGCTATGTCAGCTGGGTGGCTTGATCAGCAGGGTGAGATGTGGGTGTCTCTCAGGAAACAGGGAATCAATGAACCCTGTGAAGAGAATGTCACTCCTCTGCCGCAGCGACCAACACTTGGGGGACAGCCAGCTCAAATGTTTTGCTCAGGGACCCAGAAGGAACAGCACTCGGTCATCACCAATATTAGGTTTAATGGAACCCATCCAGGTATGTCATGTCCATATGTAGCTTTGTGGCGGGGATGCTATAGGGTAATTTGGGTATGGCAAGCCAGCAATGGAGCATCTATAGTCCGATCAAAGATGTGAATATCAAAGCGGCTCTTACCATGCTTCCCCTGTGTTCTGTATGCAGTTCCGTGGTGGCGTGCCGTCACTGACCCTCAGGTCCTGGGTCTAGGCAGTGGGTACCAAACGTGGCTTACCGTGCCGTCCGACTTCCAAGTATCGCTGCTATCAGATACAGAGGGCAATTCAAATCTCCCGCCAGAGAGCTGTGTAGCGAGCCGTGTCCTGTACCCGGAAGAGGTTCTCACAAGTTTTCCATGTCGCAGCAGAGGTGTAACAGTCAGCCAGCAAATACCACACAGTATGGTGAGGAGCAGGAACGGGTGGGTGGAGCGTCGGCGTGTGACGTCGACGCGTTTCGCGTGCTTACGCACGCTTCTTCAGGACGTCATAGCGTTGACCGGGCGTCATTTAAATAGCCAGTATCCTTAGTTACAATCATCAACAATTGCGTGCTCCGGTGAACGTCACAGCTGAGGCCATCTAGCGGTACTCTCACGGTACTACTAACAGAGTACCGTACAATCTATTGTCAATCTTGACTTATCATTTAAAAACTGACGACAACTTGTTATCAAAACAAACGGGCAATATAGATACCCCTATAACTTAGGTTGGTTGAGGAACTAATGGCGTTGTTCTTTAGATCAAAGAAATGGCTTAATAAACTCTATTCAATAAATAATTGATGTCTATAAACAGAGGTACTATCCTCTAGTGCAAATGTAATGGTGATCACAACGATGGTGCAGATACTGGTCCTGTCTCCTTGCCGGGTGACTCCAGGAACCCCTAACTAAGCGGAGAGGTCCATGGGGTACTATCCAGAGAGAGTAACGGCTATGTCAGCTGGGTGGCTTGATCAGCAGGGTGAGATGTGGGTGTCTCTCAGGAAACAGGGAATCAATGAACCCTGTGAAGAGAATGTCACTCCTCTGCCGCAGCGACCAACACTTGGGGGACAGCCAGCTCAAATGTTTTGCTCAGGGACCCAGAAGGAACAGCACTCGGTCATCACCAATATTAGGTTTAATGGAACCCATCCAGGTATGTCATGTCCATATGTAGCTTTGTGGCGGGGATGCTATAGGGTAATTTGGGTATGGCAAGCCAGCAATGGAGCATCTATAGTCCGATCAAAGATGTGAATATCAAAGCGGCTCTTACCATGCTTCCCCTGTGTTCTGTATGCAGTTCCGTGGTGGCGTGCCGTCACTGACCCTCAGGTCCTGGGTCTAGGCAGTGGGTACCAAACGTGGCTTACCGTGCCGTCCGACTTCCAAGTATCGCTGCTATCAGATACAGAGGGCAATTCAAATCTCCCGCCAGAGAGCTGTGTAGCGAGCCGTGTCCTGTACCCGGAAGAGGTTCTCACAAGTTTTCCATGTCGCAGCAGAGGTGTAACAGTCAGCCAGCAAATACCACACAGTATGGTGAGGAGCAGGAACGGGTGGGTGGAGCGTCGGCGTGTGACGTCGACGCGTTTCGCGTGCTTACGCACGCTTCTTCAGGACGTCATAGCGTTGACCGGGCGTCATTTAAATAGCCAGTATCCTTAGTTACAATCATCAACAATTGCGTGCTCCGGTGAACGTCACAGCTGAGGCCATCTAGCGGTACTCTCACGGTACTACTAACAGAGTACCGTACAATCTATTGTCAATCTTGACTTATCATTTAAAAACTGACGACAACTTGTTATCAAAACAAACGGGCAATATAGATACCCCTATAACTTAGGTTGGTTGAGGAACTAATGGCGTTGTTCTTTAGATCAAAGAAATGGCTTAATAAACTCTATTCAATAAATAATTGATGTCTATAAACAGAGGTACTATCCTCTAGTGCAAATGTAATGGTGATCACAACGATGGTGCAGATACTGGTCCTGTCTCCTTGCCGGGTGACTCCGGGAACCCCTAACTAAGCGGAGAGGTCCATGGGGTACTATCCAGAGAGAGTAACGGCTATGTCAGCTGGGTGGCTTGATCAGCAGGGTGAGATGTGGGTGTCTCTCAGGAAACAGGGAATCAATGAACCCTGTGAAGAGAATGTCACTCCTCTGCCGCAGCGACCAACACTTGGGGGACAGCCAGCTCAAATGTTTTGCTCAGGGACCCAGAAGGAACAGCACTCGGTCATCACCAATATTAGGTTTAATGGAACCCATCCAGGTATGTCATGTCCATATGTAGCTTTGTGGCGGGGATGCTATAGGGTAATTTGGGTATGGCAAGCCAGCAATGGAGCATCTATAGTCCGATCAAAGATGTGAATATCAAAGCGGCTCTTACCATGCTTCCCCTGTGTTCTGTATGCAGTTCCGTGGTGGCGTGCCGTCACTGACCCTCAGGTCCTGGGTCTAGGCAGTGGGTACCAAACGTGGCTTACCGTGCCGTCCGACTTCCAAGTATCGCTGCTATCAGATACAGAGGGCAATTCAAATCTCCCGCCAGAGAGCTGTGTAGCGAGCCGTGTCCTGTACCCGGAAGAGGTTCTCACAAGTTTTCCATGTCGCAGCAGAGGTGTAACAGTCAGCCAGCAAATACCACACAGTATGGTGAGGAGCAGGAACGGGTGGGTGGAGCGTCGGCGTGTGACGTCGACGCGTTTCGCGTGCTTACGCACGCTTCTTCAGGACGTCATAGCGTTGACCGGGCGTCATTTAAATAGCCAGTATCCTTAGTTACAATCATCAACAATTGCGTGCTCCGGTGAACGTCACAGCTGAGGCCATCTAGCGGTACTCTCACGGTACTACTAACAGAGTACCGTACAATCTATTGTCAATCTTGACTTATCATTTAAAAACTGACGACAACTTGTTATCAAAACAAACGGGCAATATAGATACCCCTATAACTTAGGTTGGTTGAGGAACTAATGGCGTTGTTCTTTAGATCAAAGAAATGGCTTAATAAACTCTATTCAATAAATTATTGATGTCTATAAACAGAGGTACTATCCTCTAGTGCAAATGTAATGGTGATCACAACGATGGTGCAGATACTGGTCCTGTCTCCTTGCCGGGTGACTCCGGGAACCCCTAACTAAGCGGAGAGGTCCATGGGGTACTATCCAGAGAGAGTAACGGCTATGTCAGCTGGGTGGCTTGATCAGCAGGGTGAGATGTGGGTGTCTCTCAGGAAACAGGGAATCAATGAACCCTGTGAAGAGAATGTCACTCCTCTGCCGCAGCGACCAACACTTGGGGGACAGCCAGCTCAAATGTTTTGCTCAGGGACCCAGAAGGAACAGCACTCGGTCATCACCAATATTAGGTTTAATGGAACCCATCCAGGTATGTCATGTCCATATGTAGCTTTGTGGCGGGGATGCTATAGGGTAATTTGGGTATGGCAAGCCAGCAATGGAGCATCTATAGTCCGATCAAAGATGTGAATATCAAAGCGGCTCTTACCATGCTTCCCCTGTGTTCTGTATGCAGTTCCGTGGTAGCGTGCCGTCACTGACCCTCAGGTCCTGGGTCTAGGCAGTGGGTACCAAACGTGGCTTACCGTGCCGTCCGACTTCCAAGTATCGCTGCTATCAGATACAGAGGGCAATTCAAATCTCCCGCCAGAGAGCTGTGTAGCGAGCCATGTCCTGTACCCGGAAGAGGTTCTCACAAGTTTTCCATGTCGCAGCAGAGGTGTAACAGTCAGCCAGCAAATACCACACAGTATGGTGAGGAGCAGGAACGGGTGGGTGGAGCGTCGGCGTGTGACGTCGACGCGTTTCGCGTGCTTACGCACGCTTCTTCAGGACGTCATAGCGTTGACCGGGCGTCATTTAAATAGCCAGTATCCTTAGTTACAATCATCAACAATTGCGTGCTCCGGTGAACGTCACAGCTGAGGCCATCTAGCGGTACTCTCACGGTACTACTAACAGAGTACCGTACAATCTATTGTCAATCTTGACTTATCATTTAAAAACTGACGACAACTTGTTATCAAAACAAACGGGCAATATAGATACCCCTATAACTTAGGTTGGTTGAGGAACTAATGGCGTTGTTCTTTAGATCAAAGAAATGGCTTAATAAACTCTATTCAATAAATAATTGATGTCTATAAACAGAGGTACTATCCTCTAGTGCAAATGTAATGGTGATCACAACGATGGTGCAGAGTGTGGCAGCAACTGTTATATTAAATTTTCATTATTAGTTTTAACTTTCTCTATTTTAAACCATATTTTACCAGTTTTTTAATATATACATGTATGTATGTGTGTTTTTACCCCCATAGACCTTCATCTTAGCCATTGGTAAAGAGCAAGCAAGGGCTACAAATAGATATTTGAGAATTGTGATGAAGTATTGAATATTGAATGATGCCTATCTAAAGAGGAGATAGTTAAGAGATAAAGTAGCTAAGATACCAAGGTTTATCTAGTTTTTAGATAGACTTTCTAGGATTTTATACTGATATCTAGGATTCTAGTATTGAAGTGGTTCAGTCAATTGGACTCGATTAAAAATGGAGTACAATTCTTGGTTTACTGTAGATTTTTAGTTATGTCCCCTTTAGGGCATCTCAGCAATGGACAAGACCATTTAACACTTTGTAGAAAAAATCCTCACTTTAGATTAGGCCCGAGATAACTCACTGTCTGATAGGTATACCCTATCCTCAGAGTGGTAAAAAAAAAGGGGGGGGGTTGGAGAAGGAGTAAGGTGGAGGGGGGGGGGTTTAGTTTTACAGATACAATGTACTTTAGGGGTTCAGGAAGACTTTAAGGCTAAGTTCGTTGTTAAGTCTGTGGGGAGAAAGTGTACATAGCCTAAAGATCCAGGCCTTTTCCTCACGCAGAAGCACTTGATCGAAGTCACCTCTGCGCGATGAAATATTTTAGGCCTAGAAACCTTTGACCGTTAGGCTTTCAGGGTCATACGGTCTTACTTGACTTGTCCACACACACACATTTTTTAATGTGAGTTTTAATTCTTTTGTATCATCACCAATAATGTTTTTCTGCACCGGAATACCTGTGAGCCCCCTTTCTTTGCAACCATTCTGAGACGGTCTCTCCCGCCTTCCTCGGTTTATTTTTCCATATTGGGTGGGCACCCTTCTCCAGCTTGTAGATACCTTTAATCTCACACTAAAGGTTGGTATTATTCTAAATTTATCATCAGGTAATAACCAAACATAACAAGTTCCTATTTAGTATTTGTGCAATGGTAAAACGCATCTCTTAACATAAAGCAAATCTATGCTTTAGATTTATTCTAAAAAATACATACATACATACATACATACATACAATACATATCCTAGTATTACAATAACGTTTTCTACAACGTGAAAACAACCCGACCATCATAAACCCTTATAATTTTTTTAACTTAACGCGGCCACTCAAAAAAAAAAAAAAGAAATTTGTTGAGAACGTAGTTATAATAACTCACGGATATTGCACTTATTCTCCTTGGTTGAGTGCAGACAATGTTGCATATAGACCCATTGCCTCTCATGATATGGTCATCCAGAATAAACTGCGTCACTTGGGTAGTTTTTCCACACCCAGTCTCACCACTAATAACTGTCAGCTGATTGGTGTTTATTATTTTAACGATCTCCTAAAAATAGAAAACAGCTTAGATAAACATTAACATGCAGTACATTTAAAGAAATGCAACTTGACAAGTAAAACATTAGAATTGTTGGTTTACCTGTAAAATCATTTACTTTGAGTACATCACAGGACACAGGGTACTTCATATTCATGACTACTTAGGATGCCCCAAAGCACTGAACTTGAGGGGCGTGCAACACAGCAACAAGGACAACACGTCCAAAACAGATTGGGGGAAAATCCCATTACAAAGCTGCCTGCAGGATTTTTTTGCCCAAAACTGGAGACTGCATTTGATCTTTCCAACATCAGGGACTTTACCTTGGAATCAAAGAGAACAGCCCTTCTGCAGAAGCAGTTCCTTCACCTGTACCATGCCAAGGATGAAACCTAAATAACTCCAGGCGTTAAGCCATATGATCCTTCTCATTGGACAGAAATGGTGCCCATTCAGGAAAGCTGCCTTTCCCCAGTTTCCCCAAGGCATCCACTGAAAAACTCAATGCTTTGCCCAAACTTTGAGGGCCTGGCAAACGTCCTACCTCAGCAAAAGAGGACTTTAAAGCTGATCCCAACAGAGAGGAGGCCATCTTAAAAAGGACCTCTATCCTCTTATCTCTAGCATCCTTGAAGAATAGAATCTCATCCAGGACGGTCAGGATCTTAGTCAAGTAGTAAATAACTAGCTCAACAGCTGGAGAACCCCAATTTCTTGTAAAATGGCTCCTCCTTAAAAAGATACTGTAAAGCAAATTGCTTCCTTGGTGAAAAAAACTCCCATTCAGGCGAGTTCAATTAGCAAACATCTTTTACTGCAAGTGAGGGTGTCTTGAAAAAGATTTAGATTGTTTAGACAGCCGCCTGGACCCAAATCCAGTGACTTTAGGAGAAGAGGACTCCGGAAGTAGAAACTTCCAAGTTATTGCTCACCATGTCCGTGAGGAACCCCACTGTGGTCTTCTGTGTCAGAGCCAGAACCAGATCCTGAGATCCCTCCTGGAAGGACCTATCCACAGAGACCTATCCCATTCCTCAACACCTTCCTCCTCTTGAGGTTGATCCTCTGACACCTCACCTTTCCCACAAAAGGGGAGGGGAAGGAGAGCACCCCCCTACTTTCACTCCAAGCATTCCAAGCCAGTGAGAACCCTTGAGTCAGTCCAGGAAATTAGAAAACGGCAGCAGAAAATTCCTCCATCGACACAAAGGATGGCGATTGTGCCCTTGAGGTAAAACTACCAGATAAGGGAAGGAATTCAGAGCTAATCTGACCCTTAGGGGAGCTATTAGAGGAAGAATTTGTAGAGGGTCCTCCCTACCCGATAGAGAAATTTGGGACCCCACCACATTGTCCCCAAGCCCCCCTCCCCACCCAAAACTCACTGCTTGCATAAGGCAATGGCTTGCTGAGGGTTTAGATCTTTAAAACCCTATATGAACAGCTAGCCAGCTAAGAGAAGTGTCAACCCAAGTCAGACACCTTATCAGCAAGTCACCCCCTATATTATCTGCAGTGTCCTAATGCTGAGGACTATTGCAGCTGCACATGGACTGTGGCTGAGAGTAGCTGAACCCCAGAGCTATGATGTGATCACACGTTACGATGCCAGTCGAACAGACTAAATAGTGTTGTGCAGAGATGTGCAGCGCTGAAGCCACCAAACCAGTCCATTCCTTTTGAACACTGTGGCTGAGAGTAGCTGAACCCCAGAGCTATGATGTGATCACACGTTACGATGCCAGTGGAACAGACTAAATGGTGTTGTGCAGAGATGTGCAGCGATGAAGCCACAAAACCAGTCCGTTCCTTTTGAACACTGTTACTGCGGTGTATTTGTTCTGCATGTAAAATTGTACTGGGAACAGAGGGGAATAAGCTGTTACATGCTTCACCACAGAGGCACTCCGCACACTATGCTACAGTGCGAAAAAGCCAAATCTTCACCTCTGACGGCGGGCTTGCCCCCTCAAGAACTTCCGGGACTTAGAACCCCCTCCAGGGGGATCATTGTGCAGGACCTGTAAAAGTGCCCTGCTAGCAAGGTCTCCAAATACATTGTGGAGATCTTTGACCATGGGATCCAGCACCGACCAGCAACATTACAGGCTGTTCCCACTCTTGCATTCGAGCTCCGGGTACAGTTACTCTTTAGGTGCCCGATCTGGATGAAGCCTTTCCCTACCCTAGCAGTGGTGTTTCAAATAAGCCAGAAATAGAGTACAAAATCTGTTGGAAGAATTTCAAGCTCAATACCGGTGATTTGTAGGAAAACAAGTATGTTCGTTTTATTTCATGTGCACATGGAGGAATACACAATGCAAACAGGTGTAAGCTAAAGGTTCAGTCTGCCTGTATGTAGTTCCTCCCTATCCTCCATAGGGCTTAAACTTTTATAGTAATGAATATGCATGAGACAGATGTATCCTGGGCTGCAACCTAGGTGTGGCCATGTAACTGGTCCAATCATAGTCCATCTTCTTCTTATGGTTGGTTGAGGGTTAAACATTAGAACTGGTGGTCAACTTCGTTGGTTCTTTGACCACAAATGTCTATTCGTTGATCAAACAGGGAAGTAAGCCGTTGGTTTTCATCATGCTGTAACTCTATTCTTTTGAAATAAGCAGACCACCTGTTTCCGTTAGCAGACGTTTACCTCGGATAAGCACATTTCATTAATTACAAGTAAGCTTAAAGCATAACTCTAGATATATTTTAGGTTCACACAAAACATGGTTTATTCAATTTACCTGACATTTCCCTCCTGTTGAACCTACAATATATATATGTCTCAGGATTACCCTGTTTCAACAGACATTATCATTAAAACAGTTGGCCTCTTAATCTTTTTTATAAGCATATATGTATATTTCACACTGTCGTTATCTCATCCAAAGGCTGATCAAGTTCATTGGTGGCAAGAACTGTATACATTACATCGCCAGCAACTTTGTCCGCTATCCTTGAGATGAGTCCCTTCATACATGGTACCAGACAGCTGCCTAAGCATAATAACACTGACAGCACTACTGCAACCGCAGTGGCTAGGGTAGGGAAATACTTGCCCCATTTTCCAAACCATTGTTCCATCCATCCAGTGAAGGGGTCCTCGATCCCACTATCTTCTGCCAATTCCAGAGACAGCATCTGCAAGCCCTTCAATTCTCGGGAGACGCTGCCATCCGGTGATGTGTTGTTGGGAAAATAGGTACAGCAGGTGGTACCAAACATCATACAAACCCCTCCTCGTTCAGCCAAGAGCATATCCAGAGAGATTCTGTTCTGCCAGGCTGTCAGTGAGGTCGCATCAAGCTGCTCGGCAAGGCCCTTGACTGCATCTCTTGTATAGTTAACAAAGCGCTGTTGATTGTAATATATATAGTTTATCCAATCAGTATTCTTATCTACAGATATAAACAGGAAAATAGATTTGAAACCTGCTGCTACTTGGTTTCTTGCTTTAAATTCATCTGGGACACCTCTTGGTACACCTATAGCATCTATGTATACTGATCTATCAAAACTTCCCCCTGGTACATCTTGCTTTGTTAGCCTTTTTAATTTCCTGCCTAGGGCCTTATCCCATATAGGAACACCTCCTAGTCTGGCGGGGAAGAATAGAAAGGGTTGAACTACTTTCACTAGTGTGTATGTCCCATCCCAGTTTGAACTCAGTAGAGGCTTTAGTTTGTTATCTCCACACAACCACCAAGTGTCTGCTAAGGCTTGCGTTTGATTGATAAATAATTCAGCAGGAAAATGGTTTGTTTCATTAACCTGATAAACCTTTGTACAAAATTTAAAACTAGTGCTGGAGAATCTCTTGGTGTTATTGAAACAAGTGTAGTTTCCCTTTTACTCTGTCACCCCTACTGGCTTGGTGTTCATTTTAGTGACAGGAAACGTAGCTATTTCGATATTACATGTAACATTATCAGCTTTAACTTGCATTACAGTATTAGTAAAATACATGTCATGTTAAAAATGTGTGGTACAGGGACCGTGGCTAATTGAGGCCTACCACTTGAACATACAACACAATCAGTTACGTTAGAATTGTTAGCAGTAAACTTCATCCACTCCAGCCATTAATTTTTGTCAGAGTAGCCAGTCTCTACGCTCCATCTATCTTCTAGGTGTATTGCTACCCTAACTACCTCGCTGTCCTTCTCATTTCCAACCTTAGAGAGTGGGCCACCTGTAACGCTGTCAGGGGCATTTCGGGAAGGGTTTACCTGAAGTTTGATTTCAGCCCATGGATCCTCCCCTGACACGGTTATTCCCAGTTTTCCATGTCGCAGCAGAGGTGTAACAGTCAGCCAGCAAATACCACACAGTATGGTGAGGAGCAGGAACGGGTGGGTGGAGCGTCGGCGTGTGACGTCGACGCGTTTCGCGTGCTTACGCACGCTTCTTCAGGACGTCATAGCGTTGACCGGGCGTCATTTAAATAGCCAGTATCCTTAGTTACAATCATCAACAATTGCGTGCTCCGGTGAACGTCACAGCTGAGGCCATCTAGCGGTACTCTCACGGTACTACTAA
Source organism: Pelophylax lessonae (assembly GCF_965119305.1). Lineage (NCBI taxonomy): Eukaryota > Metazoa > Chordata > Amphibia > Anura > Ranidae > Pelophylax > Pelophylax lessonae. The sequence goes on from NC_138770.1 coordinate 74,914,436, forward strand.
CAGAGTACCGTACAATCTATTGTCAATCTTGACTTATCATTTAAAAACTGACGACAACTTGTTATCAAAACAAACGGGCAATATAGATACCCCTATAACTTAGGTTGGTTGAGGAACTAATGGCGTTGTTCTTTAGATCAAAGAAATGGCTTAATAAACTCTATTCAATAAATAATTGATGTCTATAAACAGAGGTACTATCCTCTAGTGCAAATGTAATGGTGATCACAACGATGGTGCAGAGTGTGGCAGCAACTGTTATATTAAATTTTCATTATTAGTTTTAACTTTCTCTATTTTAAACCATATTTTACCAGTTTTTTAATATATACATGTATGTATGTGTGTTTTTACCCCCATAGACCTTCATCTTAGCCATTGGTAAAGAGCAAGCAAGGGCTACAAATAGATATTTGAGAATTGTGATGAAGTATTGAATATTGAATGATGCCTATCTAAAGAGGAGATAGTTAAGAGATAAAGTAGCTAAGATACCAAGGTTTATCTAGTTTTTAGATAGACTTTCTAGGATTTTATACTGATATCTAGGATTCTAGTATTGAAGTGGTTCAGTCAATTGGACTCGATTAAAAATGGAGTACAATTCTTGGTTTACTGTAGATTTTTAGTTATGTCCCCTTTAGGGCATCTCAGCAATGGACAAGACCATTTAACACTTTGTAGAAAAAATCCTCACTTTAGATTAGGCCCGAGATAACTCACTGTCTGATAGGTATACCCTATCCTCAGAGTGGTAAAAAAAAAGGGGGGGGGGTTGGAGAAGGAGTAAGGTGGAGGGGGGGGGGTTTAGTTTTACAGATACAATGTACTTTAGGGGTTCAGGAAGACTTTAAGGCTAAGTTCGTTGTTAAGTCTGTGGGGAGAAAGTGTACATAGCCTAAAGATCCAGGCCTTTTCCTCACGCAGAAGCACTTGATCGAAGTCACCTCTGCGCGATGAAATATTTTAGGCCTAGAAACCTTTGACCGTTAGGCTTTCAGGGTCATACGGTCTTACTTGACTTGTCCACACACACACATTTTTTAATGTGAGTTTTAATTCTTTTGTATCATCACCAATAATGTTTTTCTGCACCGGAATACCTGTGAGCCCCCTTTCTTTGCAACCATTCTGAGACGGTCTCTCCCGCCTTCCTCGGTTTATTTTTCCATATTGGGTGGGCACCCTTCTCCAGCTTGTAGATACCTTTAATCTCACACTAAAGGTTGGTATTATTCTAAATTTATCATCAGGTAATAACCAAACATAACAAGTTCCTATTTAGTATTTGTGCAATGGTAAAACGCATCTCTTAACATAAAGCAAATCTATGCTTTAGATTTATTCTAAAAAATACATACATACATACATACATACATACAATACATATCCTAGTATTACAATAACGTTTTCTACAACGTGAAAACAACCCGACCATCATAAACCCTTATAATTTTTTTAACTTAACGCGGCCACTCAAAAAAAAAAAAAAGAAATTTGTTGAGAACGTAGTTATAATAACTCACGGATATTGCACTTATTCTCCTTGGTTGAGTGCAGACAATGTTGCATATAGACCCATTGCCTCTCATGATATGGTCATCCAGAATAAACTGCGTCACTTGGGTAGTTTTTCCACACCCAGTCTCACCACTAATAACTGTCAGCTGATTGGTGTTTATTATTTTAACGATCTCCTAAAAATAGAAAACAGCTTAGATAAACATTAACATGCAGTACATTTAAAGAAATGCAACTTGACAAGTAAAACATTAGAATTGTTGGTTTACCTGTAAAATCATTTACTTTGAGTACATCACAGGACACAGGGTACTTCATATTCATGACTACTTAGGATGCCCCAAAGCACTGAACTTGAGGGGCGTGCAACACAGCAACAAGGACAACACGTCCAAAACAGATTGGGGGAAAATCCCATTACAAAGCTGCCTGCAGGATTTTTTTGCCCAAAACTGGAGACTGCATTTGATCTTTCCAACATCAGGGACTTTACCTTGGAATCAAAGAGAACAGCCCTTCTGCAGAAGCAGTTCCTTCACCTGTACCATGCCAAGGATGAAACCTAAATAAATCCAGGCGTTAAGCCATATGATCCTTCTCATTGGACAGAAATGGTGCCCATTCAGGAAAGCTGCCTTTCCCCAGTTTCCCCAAGGCATCCACTGAAAAACTCAATGCTTTGCCCAAACTTTGAGGGCCTGGCAAACGTCCTACCTCAGCAAAAGAGGACTTTAAAGCTGATCCCAACAGAGAGGAGGCCATCTTAAAAAGGACCTCTATCCTCTTATCTCTAGCATCCTTGAAGAATAGAATCTCATCCAGGACGGTCAGGATCTTAGTCAAGTAGTAAATAACTAGCTCAACAGCTGGAGAACCCCAATTTCTTGTAAAATGGCTCCTCCTTAAAAAGATACTGTAAAGCAAATTGCTTCCTTGGTGAAAAAAACTCCCATTCAGGCGAGTTCAATTAGCAAACATCTTTTACTGCAAGTGAGGGTGTCTTGAAAAAGATTTAGATTGTTTAGACAGCCGCCTGGACCCAAATCCAGTGACTTTAGGAGAAGAGGACTCCGGAAGTAGAAACTTCCAAGTTATTGCTCACCATGTCCGTGAGGAACCCCACTGTGGTCTTCTGTGTCAGAGCCAGAACCAGATCCTGAGATCCCTCCTGGAAGGACCTATCCACAGAGACCTATCCCATTCCTCAACACCTTCCTCCTCTTGAGGTTGATCCTCTGACACCTCACCTTTCCCACAAAAGGGGAGGGGAAGGAGAGCACCCCCCTACTTTCACTCCAAGCATTCCAAGCCAGTGAGAACCCTTGAGTCAGTCCAGGAAATTAGAAAACGGCAGCAGAAAATTCCTCCATCGACACAAAGGATGGCGATTGTGCCCTTGAGGTAAAACTACCAGATAAGGGAAGGAATTCAGAGCTAATCTGACCCTTAGGGGAGCTATTAGAGGAAGAATTTGTAGAGGGTCCTCCCTACCCGATAGAGAAATTTGGGACCCCACCACATTGTCCCCAAGCCCCCCTCCCCACCCAAAACTCACTGCTTGCATAAGGCAATGGCTTGCTGAGGGTTTAGATCTTTAAAACCCTATATGAACAGCTAGCCAGCTAAGAGAAGTGTCAACCCAAGTCAGACACCTTATCAGCAAGTCACCCCCTATATTATCTGCAGTGTCCTAATGCTGAGGACTATTGCAGCTGCACATGGACTGTGGCTGAGAGTAGCTGAACCCCAGAGCTATGATGTGATCACACGTTACGATGCCAGTCGAACAGACTAAATAGTGTTGTGCAGAGATGTGCAGCGCTGAAGCCACCAAACCAGTCCATTCCTTTTGAACACTGTGGCTGAGAGTAGCTGAACCCCAGAGCTATGATGTGATCACACGTTACGATGCCAGTGGAACAGACTAAATGGTGTTGTGCAGAGATGTGCAGCGATGAAGCCACAAAACCAGTCCGTTCCTTTTGAACACTGTTACTGCGGTGTATTTGTTCTGCATGTAAAATTGTACTGGGAACAGAGGGGAATAAGCTGTTACATGCTTCACCACAGAGGCACTCCGCACACTATGCTACAGTGCGAAAAAGCCAAATCTTCACCTCTGACGGCGGGCTTGCCCCCTCAAGAACTTCCGGGACTTAGAACCCCCTCCAGGGGGATCATTGTGCAGGACCTGTAAAAGTGCCCTGCTAGCAAGGTCTCCAAATACATTGTGGAGATCTTTGACCATGGGATCCAGCACCGACCAGCAACATTACAGGCTGTTCCCACTCTTGCATTCGAGCTCCGGGTACAGTTACTCTTTAGGTGCCCGATCTGGATGAAGCCTTTCCCTACCCTAGCAGTGGTGTTTCAAATAAGCCAGAAATAGAGTACAAAATCTGTTGGAAGAATTTCAAGCTCAATACCGGTGATTTGTAGGAAAACAAGTATGTTCGTTTTATTTCATGTGCACATGGAGGAATACACAATGCAAACAGGTGTAAGCTAAAGGTTCAGTCTGCCTGTATGTAGTTCCTCCCTATCCTCCATAGGGCTTAAACTTTTATAGTAATGAATATGCATGAGACAGATGTATCCTGGGCTGCAACCTAGGTGTGGCCATGTAACTGGTCCAATCATAGTCCATCTTCTTCTTATGGTTGGTTGAGGGTTAAACATTAGAACTGGTGGTCAACTTCGTTGGTTCTTTGACCACAAATGTCTATTCGTTGATCAAACAGGGAAGTAAGCCGTTGGTTTTCATCATGCTGTAACTCTATTCTTTTGAAATAAGCAGACCACCTGTTTCCGTTAGCAGACGTTTACCTCGGATAAGCACATTTCATTAATTACAAGTAAGCTTAAAGCATAACTCTAGATATATTTTAGGTTCACACAAAACATGGTTTATTCAATTTACCTGACATTTCCCTCCTGTTGAACCTACAATATATATATGTCTCAGGATTACCCTGTTTCAACAGACATTATCATTAAAACAGTTGGCCTCTTAATCTTTTTTATAAGCATATATGTATATTTCACACTGTCGTTATCTCATCCAAAGGCTGATCAAGTTCATTGGTGGCAAGAACTGTATACATTACATCGCCAGCAACTTTGTCCGCTATCCTTGAGATGAGTCCCTTCATACATGGTACCAGACAGCTGCCTAAGCATAATAACACTGACAGCACTACTGCAACCGCAGTGGCTAGGGTAGGGAAATACTTGCCCCATTTTCCAAACCATTGTTCCATCCATCCAGTGAAGGGGTCCTCGATCCCACTATCTTCTGCCAATTCCAGAGACAGCATCTGCAAGCCCTTCAATTCTCGGGAGACGCTGCCATCCGGTGATGTGTTGTTGGGAAAATAGGTACAGCAGGTGGTACCAAACATCATACAAACCCCTCCTCGTTCAGCCAAGAGCATATCCAGAGAGATTCTGTTCTGCCAGGCTGTCAGTGAGGTCGCATCAAGCTGCTCGGCAAGGCCCTTGACTGCATCTCTTGTATAGTTAACAAAGCGCTGTTGATTGTAATATATATAGTTTATCCAATCAGTATTCTTATCTACAGATATAAACAGGAAAATAGATTTGAAACCTGCTGCTACTTGGTTTCTTGCTTTAAATTCATCTGGGACACCTCTTGGTACACCTATAGCATCTATGTATACTGATCTATCAAAACTTCCCCCTGGTACATCTTGCTTTGTTAGCCTTTTTAATTTCCTGCCTAGGGCCTTATCCCATATAGGAACACCTCCTAGTCTGGCGGGGAAGAATAGAAAGGGTTGAACTACTTTCACTAGTGTGTATGTCCCATCCCAGTTTGAACTCAGTAGAGGCTTTAGTTTGTTATCTCCACACAACCACCAAGTGTCTGCTAAGGCTTGCGTTTGATTGATAAATAATTCAGCAGGAAAATGGTTTGTTTCATTAACCTGATAAACCTTTGTACAAAATTTAAAACTAGTGCTGGAGAATCTCTTGGTGTTATTGAAACAAGTGTAGTTTCCCTTTTACTCTGTCACCCCTACTGGCTTGGTGTTCATTTTAGTGACAGGAAACGTAGCTATTTCGATATTACATGTAACATTATCAGCTTTAACTTGCATTACAGTATTAGTAAAATACATGTCATGTTAAAAATGTGTGGTACAGGGACCGTGGCTAATTGAGGCCTACCACTTGAACATACAACACAATCAGTTACGTTAGAATTGTTAGCAGTAAACTTCATCCACTCCAGCCATTAATTTTTGTCAGAGTAGCCAGTCTCTACGCTCCATCTATCTTCTAGGTGTATTGCTACCCTAACTACCTCGCTGTCCTTCTCATTTCCAACCTTAGAGAGTGGGCCACCTGTAACGCTGTCAGGGGCATTTCGGGAAGGGTTTACCTGAAGTTTGATTTCAGCCCATGGATCCTCCCCTGACACGGTTATTCCCAGTCTATATACCCCACTGTCTTTAATCTCTGGGTTCTCTATTGTGGAGATAATATTTCCTTGACTTCCCTCTACCAAGGAGACTCTTTGATAGTTATGTATATCATTTGGAGGAATACTAGTCAACCTGGTCTCCCACTTGTGGGGGTCTGTCGTCCACCATACATCCTCCCAGAAACCACATGCCCTATCCTTTCTACACATATATATATATATATATTACAGGCCTCAAGGTCATAATAAACTTTTGTTGGGTCAAACACCTGGCTCTTCGCTAGAGTAAACACTATGGTCTGATTTGAAGCTTCCATAATCAACACTGGTGTTTCTTGTACACCCTACCCCTTCATCTCTCCTGCCGACAATCTCCTCATCCTCCTCTTAGAGAGATCTAGCAAACTATCTCCCACTTTCAAAGTCTCCCAGAGCCAATAGGTGGCAAGATCCACAGCGAATAAGGTATAAGCAATAATCAGAAACTTTCCCTGGGGACAGCAGAGAAATCATGGTCACCTCCTATCTACCTATTCCTATGTGTTGAGTTCACAGTGTTACTTTCACCTCTTGTAGGTGGGAGGTGGTCTCTCCTTCCAGGATGTGACTCCCTTTATTTAGAAAAAGAGATGTGCCCCCATTCACAACACTCACATAGGTTTGTTTCTCTACTCTAGTGATTTTTGGGGATTCTCTGCTGTTTCTGTAAAGTCGGGATCTGTGTTTCTGCTTACTGTCAGGCCTAAAGCTTTCTTACACTGTGTATTATGTATCCAAGTGCACACTGTGCACAAAAAAAGTTTTGTTTGAGTAATTTGAGAATCCAAACACAGTAAATGTCTTCTCCACTAACTAGAGATACCATCCCTCCTGTTGAGACATGGTTTACCCCATGGCTCAAAAGAGCCGCATGCCAGAACAAACTGCTAAGGCAAGAGTGGTCCAGAATCTGGGCCAATTCCTGCAAAATTGCAACCTCTTGTCTATGTATTTCAGTATTATCTCATAATAATCAGGGATTTCGAAAATCGGTGTTATGTATGTATGTGCAGCATGTATAGTCAGTAGCAGATTTACACAGTCTAGTCAATCCTACACCGATTTGTTCTATGTCCATCTCATTTATTAACACCTGTGTACTCAATGTCCATAATTCAATTGTTCAGAAAACCCACCTTTAGCCGTGTGTCATTTCAAATCTGATCTAAATAAGGAAATATTTAATACTTTTCATCGGTTCCATTCCCCACCCAGTTTACCTTAAATGAAAAAATGGGGGATCTGTAATATATCTGATACTGTGTAGATACCTACTTTCCGTTTCCCTAAAATAAAAAACTCAGTTTTCCCATTCAGGGTAAAACATTGGTACAAAAACACCACCACCCATCTCCCAACTGGACTTCTACATAATTTTGTATCTAAACCAAACAATGTCCAACCATAGGCCCAACTTCAAACTACTTAATGTGTGCATTTCCTCTGTATATTACGGTCTCCTCCCACACTCTAAATACACTCTGTAAAATAATTGGATTTTATCTATATTTACCCCAGCTTCTGTGTACATATTGTTTAAAAGTGATGGTGCGCTTTTCTTAAATGTGAAAAATCATATATTGAACAATATATAACAAACATGGGAAAAAACCCAATCAAAATCACAGTGATGGGTGAGTAGGTGTAAAATAAACAAACAAAATTGTCAAATAACACTCAATGTGACTATACAAATAAACATTAAAATAAAAGTCCATTGAATAATGTGATCCAAAATGTGAAAAATGGTGAAGAGAGTCCAATTAAAAATCAAGGTGATGATGTAGTGTTCCCTCCACCGGGTGAAATGCCTCCTTACCTGGCGGAAAGAAGGTAAGTGCCTGATAATGATATTCTAATATGGAAACCAGTGTTCTATTTCCACCTGCACACGTGCAAGGTCACCCAGGTGATAAATAAATACAAGCCTCTTACCAGATGTAAGAGACAATCAAGCCTCTAAATATCCTGATCATGAGGATGCTTCTTTAACACCATGGATGGATGAAATCATTCACACTTTCTTCCCTCTGTATAAACCAACGTGTGTCTCCTATCCTTTTGGGGTGATAGACTCCCCGCGATGTTCCAAAGTACATAAAAGAATGGATGGGACTAATAGTGCATTACCTTTTATATGCAATTTATTGATATACAGATTTGCACTTACAGTTAGGTTGAAAGTTCGGGCAGAAAATCATATATTGACAGGCTGAGGATCTCTAGGTGCATCGGGTCCGGCTGCAGCACGGACCGCCGATGACGCAATGACGGCACGCCTCCCTCCTGACGCGTTTCCTCCAATAGGGCTTCAACTTGAGATGGGAGATAGGCGCGCGCCGTCATTTCCGCCAATTTATACAGGTTAGTGTTGTCCTCCTCTTCCGGTGTCTGCAGAGAATGTCCCGAGCGCCGGAAGTGTCTCTTTTATTTCACGGATAGTATATATACTATAAAGATCACTTATATTTTCACTCTTACAGTATTCTACAAGGGATGTTTGTAATTAAAGTGATATTTGGCGCTTGGACTTCAGTTTTCCTGCATTTATAAGGGGATGTGACACCGGAGGAGGGTATCAACTACTTCCTGTTTACATTTCATTAAACCTTTTCTATAACTAACAAATTAATGAGTATGTATAAGAATTCAAACATCTTAGTATGCATAATTATAAACGGTCACAAATATTCAGTGAATAATGTTTAAAATCAATGTCAGTAAAATTAAAAATTAAAAATAAAATTAAATATTTAATACTGAATTATGTGCCTAAAAAGATAAAAACCTTTATTAAAATGTATACTAAAAATTTAAAATGTTAAAATTTAATAAAATTTCATAAAAATCATTTTATTTAGTTAAATTCTTAAAATCATGTCATTTGATAATATAAAGGTGGGTATGAAAGTTTTAGAGCTTCGGGAATTTATATTAGCTGTTGTTAATGTGGGCATTGATATCCCATTCTATGTTATGTCCTCTAGGTTGGAAACATTTTAATTCAAAAATCCAAAAAGTTTCCCTCTTTGAAATCGTCCTTTTTAGATTACTCCCCCTCCAATGTGGGGTGTATTTTTCTATAACGGTGATCTTCATTTTTTTAGGATTTTTACGGTGGCATTGGGCATAATGTTTTGAAACACTGTGTCCTGGGAAGGCTTTGTAAATATTAGTCAAGTGTTCTCCTATCCTAATACTAGCTGTGCGAATGGTTCTTCCTACGTACTGTTTGTTACACTCACACTGTAACAAATAGATGACTCCTTTAGTATGACACGATATGAAATCCTTAATCGGATATTCTTTTCCAGTCACACAGGATGAAAATTTCTTTGTTCTGACCGTATTGGCTTCTTTGCATATCCTGCATTTGCCACATGGGTAAAACCCATTCATGTCTGGGAAGATTTTCGTTATTGTTGGTTTCTCCACAGGATTTTGGGCTACTAAATTCTTTATGTTCGCCGCTTTTTTAAAGATGATTTTCGGTTTTTGGGGTATCACAGGTCCTAGGACCTTATCATTCTGTAGTACTCCCCAATATTTTCAAAATACATGATTGAGCCATTTATAACCTGAAGAAAACTTCGTAACGAAGGCGAACTCGTGATGGGACCGAGTTTCTTCTAGTTTTGTTTTCTTAACTGGTTCTGTCAATGCAGATTGTTCAATGAGGTTCATTTTCTGTATTTCCTCATCCATCTCTTGTGGGTCATACCCTTTTTCCACGAATCTTCCTTTTAAAATCAATGCTTGTTCCTGAAAGTCTGTTTTTTCTGTGCAATTCCTTCTTATACGTCTGAATTGCCCTTTAGGGACTGCGTTGAGCCATGTAGGGTGGTGGCAACTGTCTAGGGCAATGAAGCCATTTTTATCTGTCGGTTTAAAATAAGAACGGGTGGCAAATCTGTTACCTTTTCTAAAAATGGTTAGATCTAAAAAATTAATGGAACTTTTACTGTATTGATATGAGAATCGGATTCCCCAGCTGTTACAGTTGAGGTTCTTCATAAACTTCTCAAGGGATTCTTCATCCCCCCGCCATATTAACAGTGTGTCGTCAATATATCTTCTCCATATCACTAGTTCCTTCACTTTTTCTGAAAAAATATTGCGATCTTCCCATAAGGCCATAAACAAGTTGGCCAAGCTTGGAGCAAACTTGGCCCCCATTGCAACGCCCGTTTTTTGTAGATAAAACTCGTGATTATAGTAAAAATAATTATGTTCCATCCCGAAGACAAGTAGGTCAAGAATAAATATTTTTTGTTTAAAAGGAATTTCTAAGTTTGCATCTAAAAATGTCCTCACCGCTTCGTAACCCAGTTCGTGTGGAATCACAGTATAGAGAGATGTTACATCTGCTGTAACTAGCAGTACATCTTCTGATATTTCTAATTCTGTAATTTCTTTGATACACTGGGATGTGTCTTTCAGATACGCGGGAGTTTCTTGTACAAGCGGCTGAAGAAAGAAGTCCACATATTTACCAATTCTTGAAGTTACTGAATCGATCCCGCTTACTATGGGTCTTCCCGGGGGTTGGGTTAGGCTTTTGTGAATTTTAGGGAGATAATATATAGTGGGAATTCTTGGGCACAAAGGGACCAGGAATTCTTTCTCTTTTTTGTTCAAAATGCCTTTCTTATGACCTTCTTCAACAAGTTTTTCAAGTTTCTTCTTGAACTTAACAGTGGGATCTTTCTTCAGTACCTCATAAGTTTGTTTATCGGATAAAAGGTTGTCCATTTCTTTTATGTAATCTTTCTTATGTAACAGGACGATACCTCCCCCCTTATCCGCTGGTCTTACTATCAACTCTTTATTTTCACACAATTCCTTTACGCCTTTGTTTAAATCATGTTGTGAGTTCCTTTCCATTTCTTTTGCTTCTAATTCCTTAATCACCAAGTCCCGAAAAATAGTCACTTGTTGACTGTGTAAACCTGGAGGGTTGAATAATGAAGCATTTCTTAATCCCGAAGGTATTGAAGAAGTTGGCTGGTATGAAACGTAATTCCTTTCCCCAGCTTTCGAGAGGAAATGTCTCTTAACATTTAATTTCCTCACGAATTTGTGGATATCCACAAAGGTTTGGAACTTATTCAAGGCTTGTTTTGGGGCGTATTTGAGTCCCTTACTTAAAGTATGTTCTTCGGACTTCGTTAATTCGATGCCACTCAAATTAAATATGCCCTGTGTGTTGATAGGACCTTTATTCTTTTTGGAGCCACCCCTATTTCCTCTCTTGTTTATTTTCTTTTTTTTGCCTTTCTTGTGGCCTTGTCCTAAAAAATTCTTCTTATTCTTAATGGGTTTTTCACTTCGTGGGGTATCAAAAATATCTTCTCTGGTTTCATACCTTTCATTCCTCAGAGGTTCAAACCTGTTCTGAGAATTTTGAGGGTAGAACCTGGGAGTGTGTGGAGAATCGGAATAATTTCCCATATAGTCCATCGGGACCCTTTTGGGGGATCTAGATCGAGATCGCCTAGGTTGTCTCTCTCTGGAATAATATCCATGTTCTTGTTCTCTCCTATGTGGTTCTGGACCCCCCGAACGGGAGCTGTCCCTTTTCTTTTCTGCTTTCTTCTTCCCTTTGTTATTGGATGGGTTCTCCTTTAAAGGTTTAAATTTTTGGGGATAATTCGAAGTCTTAACTTCTGTGGCACTTTTGGAAGTGGAAGCTTCTTGATTATCCACTTTTTTGGTTTTGGTTGCCCCTTTGATTTCTCTAAAACCCAAAGGGACAGTGCTTTTTTCCACCGTATTATCATTCGTAGCACTTTCCATTTCCTCTGTTTCTTCTTCAGTTTCAATATTGAGTTGCCATTTGAAGACTCTACCCGCTTGGTAGTCTTCTAGGTCTCTGAAATATTTTTTCCTATTTTATAAATGGCTCAATCATGTATTTCGAAAATATTGGGGAGTACTACAGAATGATAAGGTCCTAGGACCTGTGATACCCCAAAAACCGAAAATCATCTTTAAAAAAGCGGCGAACATAAAGAATTTAGTAGCCCAAAATCCTGTGGAGAAACCAACAATAACGAAAATCTTCCCAGACATGAATGGGTTTTACCCATGTGGCAAATGCAGGATATGCAAAGAAGCCAATACGGTCAGAACAAAGAAATTTTCATCCTGTGTGACTGGAAAAGAATATCCGATTAAGGATTTCATATCGTGTCATACTAAAGGAGTCATCTATTTGTTACAGTGTGAGTGTAACAAACAGTACGTAGGAAGAACCATTCGCACAGCTAGTATTAGGATAGGAGAACACTTGACTAATATTTACAAAGCCTTCCCAGGACACAGTGTTTCAAAACATTATGCCCAATGCCACCGTAAAAATCCTAAAAAAAATGAAGATCACCGTTATAGAAAAATACACCCCACATTGGAGGGGGAGTAATCTAAAAAGGACGATTTCAAAGAGGGAAACTTTTTGGATTTTTGAATTAAAATGTTTCCAACCTAGAGGACATAACATAGAATGGGATATCAATGCCCACATTAACAACAGCTAATATAAATTCCCGAAGCTCTAAAACTTTCATACCCACCTTTATATTATCAAATGACATGATTTTAAGAATTTAACTAAATATAATGATTTTTATGAAATTTTATTAAATTTTAACATTTTAAATTTTTAGTATACATTTTAATAAAGGTTTTTATCTTTTTAGGCACATAATTCAGTATTAAATATTTAATTTTATTTTTAATTTTTAATTTTACTGACATTGATTTTAAACATTATTCACTGAATATTTGTGACCGTTTATAATTATGCATACTAAGATGTTTGAATTCTTATACATACTCATTAATTTGTTAGTTATAGAAAAGGTTTAATGAAATGTAAACAGGAAGTAGTTGATACCCTCCTCCGGTGTCACATCCCCTTATAAATGCAGGAAAACTGAAGTCCAAGCGCCAAATATCACTTTAATTACAAACATCCCTTGTAGAATACTGTAAGAGTGAAAATATAAGTGATCTTTATAGTATATATACTATCCGTGAAATAAAAGAGACACTTCCGGCGCTCGGGACATTCTCTGCAGACACCGGAAGAGGAGGACAACACTAACCTGTATAAATTGGCGGAAATGACGGCGCGCGCCTATCTCCCATCTCAAGTTGAAGCCCTATTGGAGGAAACGCGTCAGGAGGGAGGCGTGCCGTCATTGCGTCATCGGCGGTCCGTGCTGCAGCCGGACCCGATGCACCTAGAGATCCTCAGCCTGTCAATATATGATTTTCTGCCCGAACTTTCAACCTAACTGTAAGTGCAAATCTGTATATCAATAAATTGCATATAAAAGGTAATGCACTATTAGTCCCATCCATTCTTTTATGTACTTTGGAACATCGCGGGGAGTCTATCACCCCAAAAGGATAGGAGACACACGTTGGTTTATACAGAGGGAAGAAAGTGTGAATGATTTCATCCATCCATGGTGTTAAAGAAGCATCCTCATGATCAGGATATTTAGAGGCTTGATTGTCTCTTACATCTGGTAAGAGGCTTGTATTTATTTATCACCTGGGTGACCTTGCACGTGTGCAGGTGGAAATAGAACACTGGTTTCCATATTAGAATATCATTATCAGGCACTTACCTTCTTTCCGCCAGGTAAGGAGGCATTTCACCCGGTGGAGGGAACACTACATCATCACCTTGATTTTTAATTGGACTCTCTTCACCATTTTTCACATTTTGGATCACATTATTCAATGGACTTTTATTTTAATGTTTATTTGTATAGTCACATTGAGTGTTATTTGACAATTTTGTTTGTTTATTTTACACCTACTCACCCATCACTGTGATTTTGATTGGGTTTTTTCCCATGTTTGTTATATATTGTTCAATATATGATTTTTCACATTTAAGAAAAGCGCACCATCACTTTTAAACATATACACGTCCTATCATCTGGTTGCAGCCTTTCACCTAATCAGCGCACCCCTTTCTTTTCAACACAATCTGTGTACATATTACCTATACATATATGTGTCACCATACTCTGCATGCCTGACCTAAACACAGGCAATCAAAGAGAATTGAAGAAAACCCATATGTGGCAACCTATCTAATTTCATAATCATTCATCAAGAAAATGTAATCAAATGTATCAAACGTGGTTAAAAGATTGCTCAGTGGTAGATATTACAATATATATATCTCTCAAGATTTGTAGTACCCTATTTTGAAGGACTTGCTTTAAAATTTGCAACCATTGCAATAATCAAAATTATCTCTAATAGAAACCAACAATTCTAAGTAGGCTAGAAATTACCTTTCCCATAATAAATGACACAAATTGCTTAGATTCAAACTGCCATTCATAAAGAAAAATGTACTTGAAAGCAGATATCAGTTATGTGTAAAACCCAAGTTTAAATTTCTAAACCTTAGTGTAACCCTTTATATTTCTGTACTGTGCACATCCTGTGAATAACGTGAACTCTGTTTTCCAAAACGTTTGCGCACTCCAAAGGTGCTACTGCCTTACAGGCCACTGTAATGATTATGACAGAATATACAAAAGTAGATGCTGCCATAAGTAAACAAAACACACGCACAGGAAAGGACAATACAGAAAAATATAAAATCACAAGAAAAAAACTTAAATACCATCAAAAGTATTTAGCTGCTCTGTATATAACTAGTTGTAACAAAAATATCATTGCATTCATATAAACAAAGATGATGCAAGTTGTCAATGGTTGCTGTAATCTTCTTTAGATTTTGCACATCAAACCATATCAGACAGGTGGATTGATACCGTTTAGTAATATCTGTAAACTTAAACATAATGAAAGGTCATAGTGGGTTATAATTACATTTCTCACCTAGAAATAATCAAATAGTTAGCAACAAACATATTAATCACAAAACATATGGCCATGTTGTTTAATGAGAGTGCACTCTTTTCTACCCATAATAAATGAGCTCATAATAATTAGGTAATTTGATTATCACCACGTGGAGTTTCATTAAAGGACGTCCATCAAAAGTTGTCAATAATTCACCATGGTTAAAATACATTCACAATAACATTTATAGTGTGTTCATATACTGTTACTCTTAACATGTTATACAGAACTTGTCTTATTCAGCTATCTTATTCAAATACCTGCCATGTGGAAAGAACACACAGTTTTTATCAGTGGGTGGAGCTGTCTTCCTTCCCACGCCCAGTGGGCTGGAATGGAAAACGAAAGATTTTTAAAATAATTATAATATTAATGGCTGCTCAGTTATTTTCTATTTGTTTTCAATTAATCTTAAGGTTACAAAATAAAAACCCAAGTATTTCAACTAGAACTTTATATCTGCAAATATATTTAAATAAACTTCCTTAACGTTACAGAGTTTTTACATCACATATTACAGTATATTACTCATTGCTTATATTCAAAACTCTCCCGTAGTCTGTCTGTATCTCTTACTTCCCCCCTCCCGTGACCAGGGGGGGGGGGGGAAGGGAATCTAAAGAGGAACAGCCAGACTTCTCTGTCAGAAACTATTTGTTTAAGCATACAAAGGCTTTCTAACAAAGCCTTCTATTTCTCACACACAGTACTAGTTTACAGAACTTTAATCACGTATCTCTCCCAATATTAAACTCTCATTTATTCTCACATATAAGTAGCTTATGTTTCAAAGCAACCATGCTTGCATACACGTAATCCACACATATATATCATACACACGCTACCTCTCTATCTGAATTCAGATGACATTGTCACATTTATTGCAGCAGCAACAAAATGCATTCAACAAGCAACACTTTCTCAGCAGGGACTAAAATATTTAATGTGCTCTCTCTTAATAAAAGGCTAACTTAACTGTATTGCTTTCAGATTTGCTAGAAAGGTTTGGATAAAAAGTGAATTCATAGCATCATTAGTATCCAATCCTGCTTCCTACACTTATTTTTGTCTAATCGTCCGTCAAAGTTATATTCTTTCTTCCATAATTTAAAATGTGTCAGAAGTTTTGTCAATATTCAACATGTGTGTTTCATCATCAGTACCTTCAGGATCCTTTTTGTAACAAGAATTTATCTTTCCCATAACTACTTCTTATATCTTTTACGTGCACACGGTAAGGCTTTCATTGGTCCCCCTTAACTTCTTGACCACCTTTTGTATATAGAAATTGGTCACAACAACCTACCAATTCTACTATACAGGCATAATAGTTAGTCACAAAATATACCTTTCAGTAACTACCCGTATACTAAAAGTTCAAACAGTGTATATTTCTGACTACACTATTTCTATGAGAAAGATAAATTCGTTACTCACCGAACCACTTGTTATTCCTCACCGGTCTTCCGTGAAACCGACTCTGGAAGACAGGACCCCACCTTGAACAACTGGCCTCTGTTTACAGTCAACTTGAAGACCGGAGGGCTTTTCTGTGGCGATCATCAGCATTTCACTTCAGATCTTTGATGCAGTCAGCAGGAGGGGTACCATTCGTCGTCCAGTAGTGGTTTTCCGGCTCGAAGGACCAGAAATGTTGGAAGAATTTCAAGCTCAATACCGGTGATTTGTAGGAAAACAAGTATGTTCGTTTTATTTCATGTGCACATGGAGGAATACACAATGCAAACAGGTGTAAGCTAAAGGTTCAGTCTGCCTGTATGTAGTTCCTCCCTATCCTCCATAGGGCTTAAACTTTTATAGTAATGAATATGCATGAGACATAGATGTATCCTGGGCTGTATCCACCTAGGTGTGGCCATGTAACTGGTCCAATCATAGTCCATCTTCTTCTTATGGTTGGTTGAGGGTTAAACATTAGAACTGGTGGTCAACTTCGTTGGTTCTTTGACCACAAATGTCTATTCGTTGATCAAACAGGGAAGTAAGCCGTTGGTTTTCATCATGCTGTAACTCTATTCTTTTGAAATAAGCAGACCACCTGTTTCCTTTAGCAGACGTTTACCTCGGATAAGCACATTTCATTAATTACAAGTAAGCTTAAAGCATAACTCTAGATATATTTTAGGTTCACACAAAACATGGTTTATTCAATTTACCTGACAAAATCCCATACAAGTAAAATATTCAGAGAGACATCTGTAGGTACATCCATCACCTAAAAGGTCATTTGCTAAAAACTAAGGCTTAGCTGGGGTGGAAGGGGTTAAACCTAGGATGAGAATTCCTGTTTTTTTTTGTTTTTTTTGGGCCAGTGTCCAGTCACCTGAAGGTAGAAACATACCCTAAAGTAGTCATGAATAAAAAGTACCTTGTGATGTTCGATAAGGAAATATCTCTTTGCAGTGTCACTTGAAGAACTAAAGCTTCAAAAACATTTAGACCAGGTTCACTTTAATAGCTAAAGGCATGAAAACATGCAGTGTTATTGTGTCATGGTATAGTAACAACCCACAACCAAAGTTGGGTCAATAGACCTGCAAAGGCTGTGCCCTGACTGAGTTCTAACACATGAATAGTGAGTTGTAGAGCTTGGTGGAAGTACGCAATTCCAACCACATGACCACTGCCACCAATTAGTAGAGAGCATAATACTACCAATCCAAGCACCCCATATCCATTGCACTGTCCCATCGCAAGGTACTTGCTCATAAACACGTGTTCGCTCAATACCCTGTATCAGAAATATGGCAGATCACACACTGATGACACAACATCTCTACGATTAAGCCGGTAAAGTTGAAAAGTATTAACACAGTGACTTTAAGGCGGGACACTTGGCAGCATGTTAGTCTGACTGCACTGAAGTTAATTTAACATCACCTCATCAATGTACAGTCCAAAACTCTTTTAATCCCCACTGATACTATATAATATAAGCTCTGCCGAGAGCATTTTTTTAGGCTGCACTAAAGAGACACTTTAGACTACTATCTTACACTTATTAGTTACTAAAAAAATTAAAGCCCAATAGAAACCTCACAATTTATTACTGTAATGCAGTCAGGTTTTATATACAGTAATAAATATGGGTCTGTTTCACTTTAATTGCTAACATCAAATAATCAAACCATGGCTCCTTCACAAAAAGCAGTGACCTGACACTCTTGTGGTCTGACAGGTTGCACTGAACACTGCCCTATCAAGAGAATTCTGTTCCCTGTATGGCAATATTGGTAATATTATAAAACACATTTTTGTTTATTAAAATATTTCCATTAGCCACAATACAGACAAAAAAATATATTTGATCATATTTGCTCACCTCTCTCATAGTGTATGAAGGTAACTTTTCACGGAACCGCTAGAAAAACAAAACAAAACAAAACAAAATCACTAAAGAAAGTACAAGTACAAGGTATAAATATAAGTTATGAACAAATACACAATGATCCAGCAAGCTAGTATATTTCATAGCACATTAGGACTTTGGAAAAGTACTAAAATGGATGGTCAACTTTTTACACCAGCACCCTCAAATCACTGAATTATAAAAAAAAAAAAAAAAAAAATGGGGGAGGAGAAATGCACTTTAAAGAGGTTGTAAAGTCAGAATGTTTATCTTAATGCATTCTATACATTAAGATGAAAAAAAAAACCTGTGTGCAGCAGCCTCCCCAGCACCCCCTAATACTTACCTGAGCATCCAGCAATGTATCTATCCAGCCCTCCAAACTCGCTCTCTCTCCTGATTGGCTGAGACAGCAGCGGCGCCATTGGCTCCCACTGCTGTCAAACTCAGTTAACTAATCAGGAGAGAGAGGGAGCAGGGCCGAACAGCGGCTCGGTTCATGTGCCCCTATAGCAAGCTGCTTGCTGTGGGGGCACTCAACAGGAGGGAAGGGCCAGGAGCTCCAGCCAGGGACCCGAGAAGAGGAGGATCTGGGCTACCCTGTGCAAAATAAACTGCACAGTTTATTTTGCAATTTAATAGAAAAATAAATAAATAAAACAACTTTACAATCACTTTAAACGCAGCTTTTTTTTTTTTTTCAAAAGTTCACTTTAAAGTGATTTAAAGATTATCCAGCCCATCGCCCAGTCCGGCAGTTGATTGTAGACCTCACAGGGAAAAAAGAAGAAGAAAAAAAAAAAAATCTAAAAATTGCCAGGACCAGAGATCCCAGCAAGGAACTAGGTCTTTACCCCGGACTAGGCAGAAAAAAAAGAAAAAAAAACGAAGTACCTATAGCAGAGAGAGGGAGTATACCCCCTGGGACTGCCCATAGGCATAGCCAGACCTATTTTTTGCCTGGTGTTCTACTCCTGTAGGGGGCAGTATCACCCAATGGTTAAGAAGACCAGGAGCTGTGTCCATCAAGGAACGAAAGAGAAATGTATGATTTTTACATGTAGGAGAGAAGAGTCACAAGTGCCTTGGGTGGAAAGTGGTTAAGTGGAAAGTGGTTAAATAAATATACCTGGACAGAACAGAAGATAGGAAAACATTTGTATTTCTGTTTGTGCAGCTATTGAAGCTTTTATATTTCTAATAGAATATAGAGTCCCTATCAGCCATTTCTTGCCGTCTGTTGCAGATTCTCTCTCACTGCCTGTCAAGTTACTGGGAGAGTAAATGAGATAAAACCTCTCCAACAGAGCCAAGTCCTGGATAGCAGTTAAAAAAGTTGTTAATCCACTATACTATGATCATGCCTCATCTCAGAGCATCTCCCGGCGCTCACGTGATTCCTCGGCTCTCCCCTCTTCCCGGCTTACAGCTGGGGAGGAGGTGGAGTAGAGAGGAGAGAACTGAGTGAGGAGTCACGTAAGTGCCAGGAGGTGTTCTCAGAAAAGGTATAGTCGCCATTTTTTTATATATCTCAGAGGCACATATAGTATTATATAGCAGAGGGGATGGCATGATCATAGTATAGATATGAGAGCAGCAGGAAGGGAGGATCATGGAGAGAACAGAGCTGACAGACGGGGAGGAGCAAGGAGGACACAGGAGAGCTGTGGATGATGCACTGCATATTGTCCAGTAATATCACTGGGTTTTCTGGCTTTCAATCCACAGACAGAGCATTAGGCTGCACTTTTTCATAAATGTCAAATATCTAGTTTACAAACAAGTACACAATTCCTTGTCCAGTTGTGAATAATGATAGTCATTTCATTTAATGCATATATTTTATGAAGGGTATAAAGGCTCTAAAATGAATCACCAGCATTTCAGCGTATGTGGGATTTGTTTTTTTCCTCTGCAGCTCTTCTTTAAATTGTTGGTCCAAGGCTGTATTTCCCCTATAGCACTCAGCAACACATGCATATTCACCGTCATCATCATCATCATTCCAAGCATCTTTTTCTTTAAATGCAGTCTCTCCAAGTTGAGATGGGGTATCGTTTCTGAAAAAATATAATATTATATAATAATTATATAACAAATGAATGGAGCGACACAAAGTGATGTAATATTAATCGGCCAGACACTCCGGAGATTTTTAAAATAGACTTTACAGGTGACCAATTAAGAGTAATGAATTAATTTCTGCAGTTTTTGCCTAAAAGACATACACAAACTTTTACACGATAAAGAAAATTTTCCTATAAACTTATAAAGTGAACAGGGATTGATTTAAAGACTCACACAAGAATCTGGGAGCACAAGGTGCCTGCACTTCAGTACTGTTGTTACATTTCTAGGGTAAGTTCACATTAAAGATGACCGATTTCATTTGGACTTAAAGTGTTTGTTACCCCAACATTTCATATTCCTGAAATGCGTCTGCTATCCCACGTACTTGTATGAGAAAGTATCCTGTTCTCTTTCTATGGCTTTCTTTATGTGAAATCCCTGGTGTTCATTCCAGTCTCTCTATTTCCTATTAAAACTGACCACACCAAGCAGGATAGCACACCTTGGTCAGTTTTCTAGCTGTGCTGGGAACTTGGCCTACCCTCGTCCAATAACCAGACTTGTCCTGACATGCCTCCCCTGCACAGCCATTGACTGCAAAGCTCAGTGTACTGTTGCTGCTCCTCCCCCCAGCTTTTATGCAGCTGATAACAGAGGGAATGTGATCACTTAACCACTTAAGCCCCAGAAGATTTTACCCCCTTCCTGACCAGGGGGTATTTTGTGAACTTCCACTCATGAAGCAGCGTATGGGACCATGAGAAACAAACTTCAAAGATATAAAATGCTACATTGGTGTAATAGTTCTAAAAAGGCTAGACGCACTAATTTATTGTAACAAAACTACACTCACATTGAATAAATACCATCACAAGTGTGTCAGTATAGTAAAAAGATGGCTGTGGCGTATAGCGTGCTTACGTCATGTCGTTGTAGTCGTTTTACGCGTTTCATCACATTAAAACGTCTTCAGAGGCGTGCCTGGCTTAGTTGTGGATCCATCAAGTCCTGTCTTCTTATATACAGTTATTGACCTCTCTATAATCTGAGGGTCAACATCGTTTGGTAAGCAGGATTGCCCTTCTTTCCCACAGTGGTGATGTGTGCTCTCTTCTCACAACAGTTGGTGCAGGGATTTCCTTCAACATCTTTGCAATGTGGGGACTTTACATAAAGTGTTTAACAAGACTTTGTTGGCGCTGCACCCATTGTTTTTCATTTGTATTGTGGGTGTACGATCAAGCCTGTTGGTGCTGGCTGGCAACTCTAATTTTTCAACCAAGCGCAGATATATTTTGGTTTTTATAATATCTATACACAAATATTTTTCCTTTCATTTCTATTTTAAACTGAATAGAATGTTTTACAAAGTGATCGTTTACAATTACTTTAAAGTGGACCCTCAGCTGAAAATAAAAGGTCACCCTGATGCCCACTGCAGCAAAAAAAACGGAATTTTTGTAAAATCTTACCTGTAAAATTCCTTTCTCTGAGTCCTCCGACAGTCGCCGCCTCCTCTAAGTCATCACTGTTGGGTATTGACTTCCCATCCGCAGGAGTAGCTAGGCATATAGACTTAGTCCAAAGACAAAGACATTAGCATATACACACCCATGGGGGCTGTCCCATTTGGTCAATACCCCCCCTGCATCACCACTCCCAACTCAGTTTGGTAGCATAGCAGTAGGTAATAAGAACCCCAAAAGAGGGGCGGGGGCGGCGACTGTCGGAGAACTCAGAGAAAGGAATTTTACAGGTAAGATTTTACAAAAATTCAGTTTTCTCTTACGTCCTCCGACAGTCGCCGCCTCCTCTAAGTCATCACTATTGGGATGTCCCAAAGCAGTATAGACATGAGGGGCGGGAGAAAAGGCAATGCAGTACCCACATCAGAGAAAAGAATCTTACACACACAGTAAGATAACCTTCTGGGCAACAGAAAAAAACAATGCTCAACAGGAGCAACAGCCCAGGAAAGCAAACACCAACAGCCAGGGACCCAGAAAAAAACAAGGGTCCTTCATGGCACTGCCGCACTGAGAACTTTGCGGCCAAAGGAAGCATCAGCTGATGCCAGAACATCTACTTTGTAGAATTTGGAAAAGGTGTGCACCGACGACCAAGTCGCAGCCTTGCACACCTGGGCCACCGAGGCCTGATGCCAATAAGCCCAGGACGCACTCAAAGATCTGGTAGAGTGCGCCTTAACAGGGAAGGGCGGAACCCATTCCTTCAAGGCATAAGCCTGTTCAATGGTCTGTCTGATCCATTTGGCAATAGTCGCTGCAGACGCAGCCATGCCCTTCCGAGGTCCCTCAGGAAGGACAAATAGGGAATCCGTCTTCCAAAAGGATTCCGTAGACGACAGGTAAACCCTGATCGCCCTGACAACATCCAAGGAATGCAAGGCAATCTCCTTCGGATGTTTAGGCTTCTTGCAAAGCGAAGGCAGGACAATGTCCTCATTAAGGTGAAACTCAGTGATCACCTTGGGAAGGAAGGATGGGGGTGGTCGCAAAACCACCTTATCCTTGTGAATTATCAAGTAAGGGGAACGGCGAGACAACGCCGCCAATTCCGATACTCTGCGAGCCGAAGTGATCGCCACTAGAAAAGCAACCTTTTTCGACAGCAGAGGCAACGATATCTCCCTGATGTTTTCAAAAGGAGCACACTGTAACATGGACAGAACCAAGTTCAAGTCCCATGGAGGTAAAGGCTCCTTCCTGGGAGGAGCCAAATGTCGCACACCTTGAATGAAGGTGCGAATCAAGGAATGAGATGCCACAGGGCGTTGGAAAAGGACAGCCAGTGCCGACACCTGGCCCTTTATCGTGGCCAGCGCCAAGCGCTGATCCACTCCAGACTGGAGGAAAGCTAACACTCTCGACACCGAGTACGAGCAAGGGGAGAACCCCCTGGACTCACACCAGGCGAAATAAGCTTTCCAGGCACGGTAATAGATCTTACCAGAGGACGATTTCCTAGCCTTGATTAGAGTAGGAATAACCTCAGGGGAGAGACCCTTGTCCCTCAGGACCTGGGTCTCAACAGCCAGGCCGTTAAAGCCAGCGACTGTAAAGCAGGATGGAAGATCGGTCCTTGAGACAGGAGATCTTCCCGCAGAGGCAGACGCCACGAAGGCGCCACTGCCAGATGAACAATGTCGGCGTACCAGGACCGGCGTGGCCAGTCCGGAGCCACCAGAATCACCAGGTGCGGTTCCGAGGCTAACCTGCGGAGGAACCTGGATAGCAACTGAATCGGAGGGAAAGGCATACATCAGACGATACTGATGCCAAGGGGCCACCAACGCATCCGAGGCGACTGCCAGAGGATCGCGTGTTCTTGCCACGAACCTTTCCACCTTTCGGTTTAGCCGAGATGTGAACAGATCCACGTCCGGGGATCCCCACCTCGCACACAGCATTTGAAAGACCTCCGGGTGTAGGGACCATTCCCCCTGGTCCAGGGTCTGGCGGCTCAGATAGTCGGCCTGCCAATTTTCCACACCCGGAATGTGAACTGCTGAGATCGCAGATACATGAGTCTCGGCCCAAGACAGAATGTCGGTCACCTCCCGGGCCGCCCGAGCACTCCTGGTGCCCCCTTGGTGGTTGATGTAAGCCACCGCGGTAGCATTGTCCGTCTGTACTCGGACAGGCAGGCCCCGGAGACGGTCCGACCACTGGAAAAGACAGAGTTTGATCGCTCGCAATTCCAGCACATTTATCGGGAGGGAGGACTCTTCCTCCGACCAAGTGCCCTGGGCAGACAGGTTGCCCAGGACTCCACCCCAGCCGACAGGCTGGCATCCGTGGTAATCACCGTCCACACCAACGGACGGAAGGACTTGCCTTCCGCCACCGACGGGGACTGGAGCCACCACATTAGAGCCAATCTGGTCTGACGACTCAAGGAGACACTCAGATCCAGGGACTGAGGCAGTCTGTCCCACCTGGTCAGGATCTCCGTCTGGAGAGCCCGCGTGTGAAACTGAGCAAAGGGGATCGCCTCGAAGGCAGACACCATCAACCCCAGAGACCTTATACAGGTTCTGAGTGACGAGGACGGGTTGTCCCTGAGGGACCTGATCTCGTCCTGCAAGGTCCGGAGCTTGTCCTCCGGCAAGAACACCTTTGCCTGAGCAGAGTCCAGAATCATTCCCAGATAGGGAAGACGAACCGATGGAGGCAACGCCGATTTTTGAATGTTGATGGTCCATCCGAACTCCTGAAGCGTCTGTACCGTGAGGGACAGATCACGCACTAGGTCCTGGCTGGCATGTGCCCTCAAAAGGAGATCGTCCAGGTAACCCAAGACCGCAATGCCCTGTGCCCTCAGCAGGCCCAGAACCGGCGCCAGCACTTTGGTGAAAACCCTGGGTGCCGAAGCGAGACCGAAAGGTAACGCCACAAACTGGTAGTGGTCCTCTGCGATAGCGAACCGAAGGTACTGCTGATGACCCTCGAAAATGGGGATGTGTAGATACGCATCCTTCAGATCGAGGCCAGGAATTCCCCTGGACTCAGGGAGGCCACCACCGAACGGAGAGTCTCCATACGGAACTTCCGAACACACACGAAGCGGACACGAAGCGGTTCAGCGATTTCAGGTCCAGAATAGGACGCACTTTGCCCTCCTTTCTGGGCACAGTGAACCGATTGGAATAAAATCCCCGAAACCTGTCCCGATGAGGCACCGGGACAATCACCCCCTGAGACAGAAGGTCCTGCACCGCTTGGTGCAGGTCCTGCAGACGCCCCGGAGACAAGTGAAGATTTGAGGGAAAAAATCTGTCCGCCGGCCTGGAAAGGAATTCGATCTTGTAACCCGATCGAATGATTTCCTGAACCCACCTGTCCGATACCCGGAGCAGCCAAGGTTGGAGGAAACCGCGCAAACGTCCCCCCACCCCAGAAATGGGTGAGGGCGCCCCTTTAGGCAGAGGAGGACTGACCCGCCTAGCCGGCATTGCCGGACTTCTGCTTACCCGCCCAGGGCTTCTTCTGGCTGCCCTGGGCCTTGAAGGGCTTGCCCTTGGACTGGTTCCGAAAGGACACCTGATTGGATCTAGGCGCAGAACCCCGCTTGCCTCGAAAAGACTTGTTCTTCGGGTTCTGGGGCAGCATAGTGCTCTTGCCCCCCGTGACGCCTTTCACCAGGGTATCCAATGCCTCACCAAAAAAGGCGAGAGCCAGCATAGGGAAAATCAGCAACCGTTTTCCGTGAGGACTGGTCGGCCGACCAGCTCTTCAGCCATATCAGTCGCCGGTTAAGCACCGCGACACTAGAGAGGCGAGCCACCAAGGGGGCCTCATTCAAGGCTGCATCACACAAGTACATGACTCCCTGGTGGATCTGATCCACCATTTCCAGCCGGGCAGGCGGGACCCCATTAGACACGAGATTGCCTCTCAGCATCTTAGTCCAATCAGCCACCGCCTGTGCCACCAGAAAGGATGCGAAAACGGGTTTGAGCAATGAACCCGCCACCGTATAGGAATGGCGTGCTAGAGGACTCCAACCGCCGGTCCGTGGGATCCCGGAAAACCGGGGTATCCTCAGTAGGAACCAAGGTAGCCTTGTTCAACACGGCCACAGTGTGATCTACCTTCGGAGGCACACACCATTGTGATTTCGTAGCCGGCGCAAAAGGATAAAGCAATTTGAACCGACTAGGTACCAGGAATGGACGTTTTAACGCGCGCCACATCTCCTTAACAGTGTAATGAAACTCAGCTGGGCAGGGGAAAACCTGCACAGACTTGCGGGTCCTGTGCGTCTCGAATGAGGACACAACGCCCGGAGGACTGGGCTCATCCTCCAAATGTAAGGTGTCCTTAACAGAAATATTCAACACATTCATGGTCGCCCGTTCTTCAGGCGACCCTGGGGAGGAGGTATCAACCCCCTCCACCTCAGCCTCCCCCTCAGACCCCGGGGGGTCCAAGGATGAGCGGGACCCTGAAAAGGGCACGCTCGCAGCAGCAGCCATATCCCCATCTGAATCAGAAGAGAGAGACATTCTGGGCCTCTTCCTCGCAGTGCGTTCAGACATCAGCATTTCCATATCAGCCACCAAAGTCGCTACCACAGCAGCCAAATCGGGTCGCAGTGGGGCCACAGGAGAACTGGGGTCCCCCACTAAAGCTGGAGGAATCCATCACCCCAATGCAAATACAAAGTACTGTGCCTTTAAAATCGATGCGGCGTGTGCAACCCACCGCTGCAGCTATACTGACAGAAGACCCCAAAAGGAGAAGATAAACTGAGGCCAGAAGCGATAACACAGAGGAAAATTCAGAGCAATAACCTGCAGAGCTCGCAGAGCGTTGCAACCGATGTCCTGCATTCCACCAGGGAATCAGAAGGAGCGGAGAAGCCCCAAAACAGTATCCCCCAGCAGAAAAGCCATACCAGGTTGTATACAGGGTGCGACACCTAGCGGTGGCTGCAACCCGGAGCCTTCCCATTTGTTTTTAATCTCTTACAAGTGAAAGGCTCTATCACCCATTTTTTTTACCTCTGCTTACAGCAGCACATATTATTTAGGTTTCTTTACTGTGCACAATCACCTTTAACTTGTTTTGAGATTGGATACACACTACACTTGGTACATTTAATTTTAAATAAAAACCACTGTCTTGTTTCAGCCTTGTGTTTTCTTTGCACTAGCACTTTTTTCACTATAACTGGTCTCTGTATAAAAAAAAAAACAAAACTGTGAGTCACATGTGCACTTTATAATTTATATTCATCTTACTAAAAAAGCACATTTAGCACTTTCATTATTTTATACCACTGCTCACCAAAGTGTTCTTAACCTTTTAAAATGGTAGCGCCGTTCACAACCCCACTTGCACACATTCCAAAAGATAAGGAAGGCTGAGACCGAAGCCCCAGCACAGGTAGCCTGACTACTCCTGACGCTAGGCAGATTAAAACTGAGTTGGGAGTGGTGATGCAGGGGGGGTATTGACCAGATGGGACAGCCCCCATGGGTATGTATATGCTAATGTCTTTGTCTTTGGACTAAGTCTATATGCCTAGCTACTCCTGCGGATGGGAAGTCAATACCCAACAGTGATGACTTAGAGGAAGCGGCGACTGTCGGAGGACGTAAAAGGAAAACCTTTTTTGGTGGTACCCCCTTCCCCTTCCTTAATCCTCACCTAGTCAAGGATGACGTTGCTTCAGCCCCCTTCCTCCTGCCTGTGGCCTCATCCTCATCAGAAAACATCACACTCTTAGAAAATATCCATGAGCAACAACAGAGTCTAAGTACATAGCTATTAATATTTTGGCCTGTCTCTTAAAATAGAGTTTACCTTTCATTTTCAGAGTCTTCAGAGAGAGTTGGCTTCACATCATTATTTTGCGCCTGCACGGTGCTTAGAAGCTGTGTGATCTGTAGTTCTCTGGATTCATCCATACGCACAACAGCTCTCTATAAAAAAAAAAATGTTAGATTCTGTTATAATGAAGATTATTTGTTGAAAAATCACGATCTCGATTCATTCCCCCCCTCACGATCTTAAAATGGCACTTCCTCGATTCTTGCAGAGCTGTTCTCTGCTCACTCACAGCTGTCAAAAAAAAAAGAGCCTCAGGCAAATGTTTATCAACATTGTGAAGTCTGCTAGATAACTATAAACACAATGTTTTACAATGTATCATTTTTTCAGAGGGAACCCAGCCGTGCACACCACAATCCCGGATCCCGCAGGGCAGGTCCAGACTGGCCATAGGCCGAGCCGCATGTCTGAGGCTGCTCACACCAGGCACTGGGATGTTGGCATCCATGCTGTCCGCCGGCAGCCTGGCACATATGCGCACATGATTAACAAGTCCAACAAGCTGCTGCTGTTGATTATCTTGCAGTATGTGTGTCTGGGCAAGGCTGGCCAGAAGATGTGCACCTGTCACCGGCCCGGCAAAGAGGAGATCTGGGCCGGTTGGAGCTGCGGGCTGCACACTGACTGGACAGAGCGGACCATCTGTCTGCCCGTTGCGGTGGACAACAAGAGGTGATCCGGTTCAGGGACTGTGGCATATACAGGGGCATCATTTAGCCTCTCTGTAAAATATGGCATTGGACAGGTGGTCTACAAGAGAGACCAGAAAAGGTTACAGAGAGGTTCTCAGTAGATAGTAGTTGACCAAAAATCTGCCCTGCAGATCAGGCATGTCCAGCCTGCGGCCCGGAAACGCAGGCAATGCGGCCCACCGGCCGCAGAACTCAAGATAGTCTCCCGCCTTTGGCCGTCGGTTCACAGACAGCCGCAAGTGCCGTGTGATCTCCCGGCTGCTGCGGGAGACTTAGGATGTTTGCAGTCAGTGACAGAGCCGCTGCTTGCTGTATAGGTCCAGCTCTGTCACAGGCTGAGCGATATGAAATACAGTCAGCCTCTGACAGGAGCCATACAGGAAGCAGTGGCTCTGCTCTCTACTGCAGCCGCTGCTTCCTCCAGCAGTACCCGACGTCATGACCAGCAGTACCGGCACCGCAACACACCAGCAGTCTGCAAAATAAGTAGAAAATATATGTGCATTAGCATGTGTAAATTGTTGCAATATGTTTTTTTAATAAATAGTTGTGTTTTGTCATAATATGTCATGTCCTTGTTCATACATGTATGAATAAGGACATGATATTTTCTGGGTGCAAACTATCCCTCACCAAATAACTGTAAATATCCCAGCATGTGCAGTGTTTCTGACTCCTACCACCATGACCACTTCAAATCACTGGTGGTTAGAGTGTTCCTTTAATATCTCTCAGAAAAAGTAAACCTCTGTATACTGATTCCATTTCATTTGATCATCCTCTAGTTGTGTTAAATTAGTGCGGGGGGGGGGGGGGGTAGTGCGGCGGCCCAGGAAGGGCGCAGCGGCGTTTTATTACTTATATACCTGGTTGGACACCCGTGCTGTAGATAAAAACAAACTGTGCTTTATGATCACGATTACATTACGTCCTGAGTTCCCCGGTCTTCCTTGTTTCTAGGAAAATCCTGAACCTTTAGAGCAGGGCTTCCCAAACTTTTTTGGGCCGAGACCCACTTATGAATACAGATTTTTTTCGGGACACACTTGCTTGTAATTGAATTGTAAAGCGCTACAGAATTAAGGTATAGCGTGCCCCCTTTCAATGCAGAGAGAGCAGTGTGCCCCCTTTCAATGCAGAGATGCCAGCATGCCCCCTTTCAATGCAGAGATGCCAGCATGCCCCCTTTCAATGAAGAGATGCCAGCATGCCCCCTTTCAATGCAGAGATGCCTGCATGCCCCCTTTCAATGCAGAGATGCCTGAATGCCCCCTTTCAATGCAGAGATGCCAGCATGCCCCCTTTCAATGCAGAGATGCCAGCATGCCCCCTTTCAATGCAGAGATGCCAGCATTCCCCCTTTCAATGCAGAGATGCCTGCATGCCCCCTTTCAATGCAGAGATGCCAGCATGCCCCCTTTCAATTCAGAGATGCCAGCATGCCCCCTTTCAATGCAAAGATGCCAGCATGCCCCCTTTCAATGCAAAGATGCCAGCATGCCCCCTTTCAATGCAAAGATGCCAGCATGCCCCCTTTCAATTCAGAGATGCCAGCATGTCCCCTAGTGGGCTTTTAAATTGTACTTTTTTTTTTTTTTTTTTTCCCCTCACTGCTGTGATCTGCTGCTCCGTTGTCGGCGACCCACACTTTGGGAAGTCCTGCTTTAGAGTGTTGACAGATAGACCATGATATGCCCAGTCCTGAAAGAAATCCAACGTAGATGGAATGTCTGGGGGACCGTGTGTATGGTCTGACAACCATGAATTGAATCTGGTGACCAGTTTACAGCAGCTAACCAAAGGCTGAGAACCCCTGCGATCTTAGGAGCTCCTCTTCAGAAGCCACACAGCCAGATTCAGAGAAAGCACCCGAGGATAAAGTACTGGCCCCTGCAAAATCAAATCTTAGAAGTTTTCGAGAGCTTAGGAACCTTATTCCAAGGCTGTGATGTATCCTTGGAAGACGGAAGCTGCTTCCTTTTTAAACTGCTTGAGAAAAACTGTTTTCTTTCAGGGTTCTCCCACTCAAAATTGATTGTGTCCAAAAGGGAACTATGCACCGGGAAGACTCTTGGCTTCTTGGTGTGCATACCCTGATACATTAGGTCATGTTTGGAAGAGTGTACATTTTCCATTTCAAGGGTATTGTAGATTGTCTTTAAAAGATCATCTACGTCGTCTAGCATCAATTTATACATTTACCCCCTAGAGGATTCACCTACCTCCCTCGCTAATACTTCCTCTGACCCCGAATCAGACCTTTCAAGAAACATGGGACCCAAGATCCTCACTAGGATCTTTGTCCCTAGGCTCTGGGACTGGAGGAGCGAAGAGACGTGCATTTCACCAATTAGGGACTTAAAAGACTGAAAGGTAGATACTAACTCATCCTTAACCGATGAAAAGATCTTGTGACAGGCAATCACTGACTCTTCATTCATAAGGCTATCTATGCAAGTGCGACATAAAGGTTTGATCCAGGAAGAGCCAACAAGCTTTGCCGCACACATTTAGGGAGCCCTGCGTCTGGACTTTGTCCTAATACAAAATAGTGAAAGCAGAAGGCCTGTCACCCAACCCTTTGCATACCTCACCGTGCTTTGGGAAGAAGGTACTCCCTGCCAAATTTGACAAAAGTGTGCCTAAAGGTATAAGGAAAAAAAGGTGAAAATCCTCACAGGCCTCCCTTCTGGGGATTTTCACCTTTTTTTCCTTATACCTTTAGGCACAAAAGGACCGCCTTTTAAGGTTAAAGTTTAACATGTTTCCTGTCCCGGGGGAAGAGCTCTATGTCTCAGCGGCTGCCCTGGAATACAATATGAGAAAATAATCTAAAGTTGTGGTCCTGTCTGGCTAGAGAAAACTAAAATCAAGGGACTGGGGAGGGGTGAACTCTTATTATATGAATGTGGATCATGTGTTTCCTGTCTAGGAGGGGGGAGGCCTCTCTGGTGTAGCTGTCCCAGAAGACAACTTGGAAAAACCTATTGGAACTGTGTATCCAAATTAATATCACTGTCTAAATCGGGGGTCTCCAAACCCCGGACCGTGGCCCACATCTATGTTTTCCCCAGCCCGCAGCTCACTCAGACACTGCAGGTCGGAATTTTTTTTCAAAAGCCCTACTGTTCTAAGCAGTAGTCCTGGTGAACAACAGACAAAGCTGCTCCCCCCACCCCCTTTCGCACTGTTACGTTGTGCTGTGGATTGGTTGCTAGGATGGCCAGTGTCCTAGCAACCAAATGACATCAACAGCACCTCCTGGCTAAAGCCAGATGTTTAAATTAGGGATCCTTCTGCATTCAACCTGCTTGTAGCAGCAGGCGGGAGCCAGGAGGTGCAGAAGAGCTGTACTATGCCATTACTGTAACAGCAATGTAAGAGGCAAATGGGAGCAATGTGCTGGACAAATATGTGCTATGAGGACACAGATTAGGTGGTGGCTCTGATGGGGGGTGGGGGCCCAGGCATGTCTATGGGCTCTAATGGGGGGGGCTCTGATGGGTAAGTGTAAGGCTGAATCTGAGGGAGACAAAGATATAAAGGGGGGATCATTAGGAGGACACTGACACTAACTATGATGGAGACACCAATGAAACAAGGGACTTTCTTGTAAGGGTGGACTTTGACCAGAGAATCTGTGTAAGGGGGACTCCGATTTGGATTATAATGTGAAGGTAAACTTTCAAATCTTTTCCTTGTACAGATATCCAGTTTATTTGTTGTATTCATTCATTTTCATTTATAAATACATTTTTTTTTTCTGGCCGGCAAATATTTGTAAAATCTACAACATGACCCTTGTGCTGAAAAGTTTTGAGACCCCTGGTCTAAATGAATAACTAAAAATGCCCAATTAGAGTAAGGCTGGGTTCTCACAGCAGGGGTCCGATGCTTCCTTGTTCTCCACTTCAGGCACAAATTTCCAGCGGGATTCGGACCTGAAACAGACCAGAAGATGCAGAGGGCTCTTCTGCAAAGCCCCGAGCTGTGTGAACTGGCTCCATTGAGAGCTGGTCACAGTCTCCTGACATGCAAATTGGATGGTGGGAAATCCACAGTGTGAACCCACCACTCACTATTTAATGTGGAGTTCCACCCATTTTTGCAAGTTGAGCTGTATGCAATCCCCTTTAAATATGCTAATACCAATCTAAACTATTTTTTTTTTAAGGAAATACCTTTAATCTTCTGTATTTATCTGCACTTCCTGGTCCTGATGCTTTCAGCGATTACGTCACTCGGCGATTTGCAAGGCCTAGTAACGAAATCTCGTGTGATTTCCAGGGCTCAGGGATGTTTTACATTCAGTCCGTGCTGCGCCCGCCTCCGCCCCGCCTCCTATCAGTGACTGAAAGCATTACATCCCTAGAACTCACTGAGAGGAGGCGGGACGTAGGCGGGGTGGGGCGGGGCAGTGTGTCAGATGTATTATCCAATGATAGTGAGAGAGCAGAGGGGAGAGAATGTAATGTCAGATTCTGCCTCCCTCTCTGCATTAGATTCTATGGGGAAGGAATGGCTTATTCTTCTGTGATTATCATACTGAGAAATGGAGGAATATTATCTGATTACAGAGCAGTCACACAGCTCGGGGGACATTAAAGGGGCACTCTAATCCGCACGGGGGACATTAAAGGGGAACTCTAATCCGCACGGGGGACATTAAAGGGGAACTCTAGTAACTTCCGGTTCCGGCGCCGCATGGAGTAGGTGAGCGTTCTCCAGCTCCCGCGGCGTGACCCCCAAAAAACTGCTTAAAAAGCCTGCCCACAGCCTAGAATCGGCTCCTACCCCCCATCGGAGGTCCATCGATCCCCAGGGACCCGGCAACACCACTTCAAATTCGGCCAGATGGAGCGGTTCCTTGAGAAGGCCGCGTCACGACCTCCGCCGGCCCCTCTGCAAATCGAGGCCCCGGTCTCGGCCTGCTCCGGCGCTGCTGCGGAGCCCACAGCTATGGACACATCCCTGCAACAGCCGGGCTCAACACAGCAGCCCCCTACACTGACTTTATCCCCCACCTCACAAGGTACCTCCACTGAGCAGATTGCTCAAGCAGTAGTGGCTTTATTAACCCCTACCATCTCGGCCTCAGTGGAGAAAGCGGTGGCTGCTGGCATGGCCAGCATAAAGAAGGAGCTGGAGTCACATTCCAAGAGGCTCAATGAGGCTGAATCCCGCTTATCCAATGTCGAGGATGAGCTATATCAGATGCAGGGATCTGAACAGTCCCAGGACAAGCTTAATCGCATCATAATGGATAAACTGGAGGATTTGGAAAATAGATCGCGTCGGAGCAATCTGCGATTTATAGGGATTCCGGAGAATGTTGCCCCCTCTGCTATACCTGAACTTTGCGCAAAAAAAATCCCTGCTGCTTTGGGGCTTTACGGTAAATGTGTGGTCGAACGGGCTCATAGGATGGGGCTATACTCCGAAGATCGTAAGACTCCACGCCCGATAATCGCGAAGTATCTGAACTACGCGGACAAGTCTGCTATCTTACAAAAATTTCGGCAAACTCCCAATTTCCAAATTGAGGGCATGAAGATTCTGATATTTGCGGACTATTCGGTTGATGTCGCAAAAAGACGCAAAGCCTTTCAGACTGTATGTTCAAAACTGCATCAGGAACACCTGAAATTCACCTTGGCCTATCCGGCGACTCTGCGCCTTCGTGCACCTAACGGCGACCAAATGGCATTTCAGGATCCAGAGGAAGCAGAAGCTTTTGTTCGCTCGCTCCGCCTGGGGGATCAGGGCCCCTCATCATCTGCCAAAGCCCTTCCCTTTTCCAGACCGTTGGACCAAAGGAGCCCCAGGAAGGAATCTCCCAAACGCCAACGATATGCCGACGTGGTTAGCTCTGGTTGCCCGAATGTCCCGCGCTGACAAGGACTCCCCATGGTTGGCTGTGCTTTGCATTATTGGGCTGACGCCTGGGACTGTTCCCACTAGGCCGCGGGCCTAGAGGACTCGTGGCGCCCCTGTCATTCTCTCAGGTTTGATGTTTAAGCCGCTTTTGTTTTCAATGAAATGTTACCCCTGTTTGTACCATTGCCTAGGTTTATAGTTCAGTGTACCGATTGCCTTATCACTATGTGCTCACGCTCTTTTTCTGCTCTGCACACCTCGGCTGTCCAGTATGCCAAGATAGGTTGGGAACCCGGGTTACTGTGACCACTCGGGCCGTTCAGTGGGTCTTGACATCCCTGCCCAACTCAGGGGGCACGCTTGGTGGGCTGGGCTCCGTGTTGTACACATGCGGAAAAAAGAGAGGTACATACTGTATATACTACTGATCTGCTATGGTATTTTATGTGTTTATACATGGTTCCATCCCATTCTCCTACCCGTCTCATCCCCACCCCGTCCCCCTATGAAGGTGTGCTTATGTCTTCAGCCTGCGAGCTCACGGATACGAGAGTCTCTACGGGTCAATCGCATCTCGGTATACTCCATTACGCTGTCCCAGGGTAAAGCTGGGTCATATATGATTGCTTCTGATCTAAAATCCCTCTATCCCGTCCCATGCCTATCGTAACTTGGAACGTTAAGGGCCTCCGATCCCCGGTTAAGAGGATGAAAGTCTTGCACCACCTTAAACGGCTTAGGACAGACATCGCTCTCATCCAGGAATCCCATTTGCTTGCGGAAGACATGAAGCGCATGGAGAAACTCTGGGTGGGCAAGGTCGTAGGGTCACCTGCCTCCGGCCGCAAAGCCGGAGTGCTGATCTTATTCCACAAACGCCTCCCGGTGGAAATCCTTTACACGGAAGCGGATAATGAGGGGCGGTATGTATCTGCACATATACGCCTTTACAACACTGAGCTAGTCATATCCAACATATACGCCCCTAATGTCCTGGATCGTTCCTTCCACGCCGCAATTGCGGCTCGGCTTCTCACCCTTCCCGATATCCCCCGTATTGCGGGCGGTGATTTCAACGCGGTAATGGACCCTGTTCTAGACAAATCCTCACCCCGGCAGGGACAGCCTACTACCCCACGAGATGGCCCCACTCCACTGGCGTCGGTAATAGAATCACTCTCCCTGACAGATGTTTGGCGACATTCGCACCCCACGGATCGGGAATATTCTTTCTACTCCCACCCCCATAAAATATTTACTAGAATCGTTTACCTGTTCTGTACTGCCTCCCTCCTCCCCCTCCTGCGTGATGCCACCATACATGACATAGCGATCTCAGACCACTCCCCAGTTTCCGTATCCCTAACACTATCGGAATCCCCCCGACCCCTCTTATCTGGAGATTCCCTTCCTACCTGAAAAACAACTCGGATTTTGTCTCATACTTACATCGAGCGTGGGAAGAGTACTCGTCGACAAATTTGCAACACAGTAGCTCCCCTCTCCTCTTTTGGGAGGCGGGGAAGGCCTTTCTGAGGGGCCGTATCATATCTTATGCGGCGGCTTTTAAGCGGCACACTAATAGCAGGTACAAAACGGCCAGCGATCGATTGACGAAAGCCCAGTGGGCTTTGGTACAGGTTGATACCCCCGCGGCGCGCACTACATGGCTGGCGGCTAAACAGGACTTCGACACTTGGGCCGACAGGATAGAAATGATTCACAAAGCGCACCTCGCGGCGACACTACACCGCTTCGGCAACAAGGCCGGGAAATTGCTAGCCAGGTTGTGTAAGGGCCCGATGTCCACCACACACATAGGCTCGTTACGTAACAAATCGGGAGCGGTAGACTCTACCCCACGAGGGGTGCAGGGGATCATGCGTGATTTTTACACCTCGTTGTACGCCCCCGAGGACATGGATAGCTCTGTGGCCGATTTTTTTCTCTCTGGGACCGACCTCCCCAAAATCTCCGAGGACCACCTAGAATCATTGAATGCCCCGATCACGGCGGACGAGATTGCATCGACGATTAAACATCTTGCGGCCAATAAGTCACCGGGCCCCGACGGTCTCTCTGGCGAATTTTATAAAACAGCCTCCCCCAGTATGATCTCGACTCTAGTTGATGTATATTCCTCCATCTGGAACGGCGGACCCTATCCTCAGACGGGTAAACAAGCCATCATCAAGCTCCTGGCAAAAAAGGGGAAAGATCCACTGGAGCCGGGTTCATACCGACCTATATCCTTGTTAAACCTCGACGTCAAGATCCTCTCAAAAATTGTAGCCTCCCGCCTAGCTAACATTATGTCCCATCTGATACATCCTGCGCAATCAGGGTTCACCAAGGGTCGCTCGGCCACTGTAAACATAAGGAAGGTCCTGGTTGCATTAGACCAAGCTCGTGTGCACCTGGAGCGAGACATGGCTATTGTAACTCTTGATGCCGAAAAGGCATTTGACAATGTCAACTTCAAGTGGCTGAGTCGTGTCTTGGACAGCATGGGTTTTAGCGGACCCTTCGTCAACCTCATTACCTCGATGTATCTTACCCCTTCAGCCAGATTATGTGTAGGGGGTGCCCACACGGATGATTTTAGACTATACAAAGGCACAAGACAAGGCTGCCCCCTATCGCCGCTGTTATTTAATCTTGCGCTCGAACCCCTCTCCCGGTATCTACTAACCAAAGCCCCTCTACATGGGATACAAATTGGCTCCCAGGAGCTGCGCCTCTCCCTCTTCGCGGACGATGTTTTACTATTTACCTCTAACCCCTCGGCCGATGTCCCAGAGATAGTCTCCGCATTTGACAGATTCAAACAGTGCTCGGGTCTCAAGATAAATTATTCCAAAATTGAAATACTTCCATTGGGGACAGGTCCCCCCCGCTCATGGGAAAGGGGATCCCCGTTCATGATTGCATCACAACACATCACCTATCTAGGGATAAAAATAGGACGCACCCCAGCATCAATTTACACACTAAACTACCCCCCCCCCCTATTCTCCAAGATAATGAAGGAACTGGACAATTTGATGGAACTGCCGCTGTCGCTTTTGGGGAGATGCCACCTCATTAAGATGGTTAGCTTTGCCCGCCTTCTCTATCTCCTGCAAACTCTTCCTTTACTTATCAGACATAAGGATGCGCAAATCCTGCAGAAAGCTTTCTCCCGTTTTCTGTGGCGGGGAAAGAGACCAAGGATTTCGTATAAAAAACTGCAACTCTCCAGAAGCGACGCTGGGATCAACCTGCCTAATCTGAGAATGTACAACCTGTCTTGCTTGATCAGGGCTGCTTTGGACTGGGTATCTCAGACCTCACAATACTCCAACTTTGAGCTGG
The DNA here is from genome assembly GCF_965119305.1 of Pelophylax lessonae. NCBI lineage: Eukaryota > Metazoa > Chordata > Amphibia > Anura > Ranidae > Pelophylax > Pelophylax lessonae. The sequence goes on from NC_138770.1 coordinate 74,952,062, forward strand.
AGTCTCAGATGGCCAGTCCTCTCTCCCTAACTGCTCTTTTGCATACTAAATGGGCGGCACTATGCCCGGAACTCCGCCACAACCTACTATTAAGAGACTGCCATAGCATGGAGGGAGATACGTAAACTCTTGAAACTGCCAATACATTTTTCCAAATTCCTTCCGATCCGGGGTAATCCTACCTTTACTCCAGGCCTAACCCAATCCGTGTTTCATCAATGGGAGAAGAAAGGTTTATTGACCTTTGGACAACTATGTGATATCAGTTCTGGTACCCCCCTTCCCTTCCGTGCCATTAAGGACAAATTCGATCTACAGGACAACGACACTTTCTACTGGGCGCAATGCCTCCATTACCTCTCTTCAACGACTGTGAAACCAGGGATCCGCTTTAAAACGTCCTTAATTGACTCCCTGCTGGACTCTAACACCTTTACGATTTCCTCGATCTACAAGCCCCTTTTGAAGCAATGCCAGCCGGCACTGTCCACCTCAACTGCCTCCAACTGGCTTAAGGACTTTCCAGGCGACGATACCTTGCCCAACATGATCAAAGGTCTCAAAGCCACCCTTGCTCTCACACCTAACTCAATATGGAAAGAGACCCAACTGAAGATCTTCCACCGTGCGCATGTGCCTTTTCTCTCGGATAAAACTATCCCGGATGCTCACAAATGCCCTCTTTGTGCAGCAGAAAGGCCCTCACTACACCACAAGTTTTGGTCATGTCCTGGTATCACCATCTTCTGGGATCAAATCCTCTCCTTCATAAAGGACGTGACCAAGATCAACCTACCCAAGGACCCTCTGTTACTCCTGTTCGGCTATTGGGACAAACGCCTCCAAAAATGGTCTAGCACACCTATGAAGCCACACCGGATGTGGATCCTTTCTTGCCTACTTATCGCCAGGAGGACTATCCTTAGCAATTGGATTTCCACATCTCCCCCATCACTCACTCGGGTTAGATCAGAGCTATCCACACTTCTCACCATAGACAGCACCAATACGGACTTCTCAGCCCCCTCTTCACGTGAATCATTCTCGGAGAAATGGGACAGTTACGTCACATATACTTTTCCTCAGTCTGACCCCACTTTGGCTCATTTTAGGTTCCACTTTCGAGTCTCGCCTAAGTCACCACCCCTGATCTCACGTTCACCTTCCAGCCTCATGAACCACTGAGGCGCTTCCCCCCCTTTCCCCATTTCCCGCTCCCCATCCTCTTCGCCCCCAGCCTTTATCTGCAGAAGGTACCCTATTGCTTAGAGTATAAGTATATTTTTGCTACGAATGTTGTCATATTTCATGTGTTGTATGGAAAAATTTTAAATAAAAAAAAAAAAAAAAAGGGGAACTCTCACCGCACAGGGGACAAATTAAAGGGGCACTCTCACCGCACAGGGACACAATGTAAAGGGGCACTCTCACCGCACAGGGGACAAATTAAAGGTGCACTCTCACCGCACAGGGACACAATGTAAAGGGGCACTCTCACCGCACAGGGGACAAATTAAAGGGGCACTCTCACCGCACAGGGGACAAATTAAAGGGGCACTCTCACCGCACAGGGGACACAATGTAAAGGGGCACTCTCACCGCACAGGGGACAAATTAAAGGGGCACTCTCACCGCACAGGGGACATAATGTAAAGGGGCACTCTCACCGCACAGGGGACACAATGTAAAAGGGGCACTCTCACTGCACAGGGGACACAATGTAAAGGGGCACTCTCACCGCACAGGGGACAAATTAAAGGGGCACTCTCACCGCACAGGGGACACAATGTAAAGGGGCACTCTCACCGCACAGGGGACACAATGTAAAGGGGCACTCTCATCGCACAGGGGACAAATTAAAGGGCACTCTCACCGCACAGGGGACACAATGTAAAGGGGCACTCTCACCGCACAGGGGACAAATTAAAGGGGCACTCTCACCGCACAGGGGACAAATTAAAGGGGCACTCTCACCGGACAGGGGACAAATTAAAGGGGCACTCTCACCGCACAGGGGACAAATTAAAGGGGCACTCTCACCGCACGGGGGACACAATGTAAAGGGGCACTCTCACCGCACGAGGGACACAATCTAAAGGGGCACTCTCACCGCACAGGGGAAAAATTAAAGGGGCACTCTCACCGCACAGGGGACACACTGTAAAGGGGCACTCTCGCCGCAAGGGGACAAATTTAAGGGGCACACTCACCGCACGGGGAGACAATGTAAAGGGGCACTCTCACCGCACAGGAACACAATGTAAAGGGGCACTCTCACCGCACAGGGACACAATGTAAAGGGGCACTCTCACCGCATGGGGAGACAATGTAAAGGGGCACGCTCACCGCACGGGGACACAATGTAAAGGGGCACTCTCACCGCATGGGGATACAATGTAAAGGGGCACTCTCACCGCACAGGGGACATAATGTAAATGGGCACTCTCACCGCACAGGGGACACAATGTAAAAGGGGCACTCTCACCGCACAGGGGACACAATGTAAAAGGGGCACTCTCACCGCACAGGGGACACAATGTAAAGGGGCACTCTCATCGCACAGGGGACAAATTAAAGGGCACTCTCACCGCACAGGGGACACAATGTAAAGGGGCACTCTCACCGCACAGGGGACACAATGTAAAAGGGCCACTCTCACCACACAGGGGACAAATTAAAGGGGCACTCTCTCCGTACAGGGGACACAATGTAAAAGGGGCACTCTCACCGCACAGGGGACACAATGTAAAGGGGCACTCTCACCGCACAGGGGACAAATTAAAGGGGCACTCTCACCGCACAGGGGACACAATGTAAAGGGGCACTCTCATCGCACAGGGGACAAATTAAAGGGCACTCTCACCGCACAGGGGACACAATGTAAAGGGGCACTCTCACCGCACAGGGGACAAATTAAAGGGGCACTCTCACCGCACAGGGGACAAATTAAAGGGGCACTCTCACCGGACAGGGGACAAATTAAAGGGGCACTCTCACCGCACAGGGGACAAATTAAAGGGGCACTCTCACCGCACGGGGGACACAATGTAAAGGGGCACTCTCACCGCACGAGGGACACAATGTAAAGGGGCACTCTCACTGCACAGGGGACACAATGTAAAGGGGCACTCTCACCGCACAGGGGAAAAATTAAAGGGGCACTCTCACCGCACAGGGGACACACTGTAAAGGGGCACTCTCGCCGCAAGGGGACAAATTTAAGGGGCACACTCACCGCACGGGGAGACAATGTAAAGGGGCACTCTCACCGCACAGGGACACAATGTAAAGGGGCACTCTCACCGCATGGGGAGACAATGTAAAGGGGCACGCTTACCGCACGGGGACACAATGTAAAGGGGCACTCTCACCGCATGGGGATACAATGTAAAGGGGCACTCTCACCGCACAGGGGACATAATGTAAATGGGCACTCTCACCGCACAGGGGACACAATGTAAAAGGGGCACTCTCACCGCACAGGGGACACAATGTAAAAGGGGCACTCTCACCGCACAGGGGACACAATGTAAAGGGGCACTCTCATCGCACAGGGGACAAATTAAAGGGCACTCTCACCGCACAGGGGACACAATGTAAAGGGGCACTCTCACCGCACAGGGGACACAATGTAAAAGGGGCACTCTCACCACACAGGGGACAAATTAAAGGGGCACTCTCTCCGTACAGGGGACACAATGTAAAAGGGGCACTCTCACCGCACAGGGGACACAATGTAAAGGGGCACTCTCACCACAGAGGGGACAAATTAAAGGGGCACTCTCACCGCACAGGGACACAATGTAAAGGGGCACTCTCACAGCACAGGGTAAAAATTAAAGGGGCACTCTCACCGCACAGGGGACACAATGTAAAGGGGCACTCTCACCGCACAGGGGAAAAATTAAAGGGGCTCTCTCACCGCACAGGGGACAAATTAAAGGGGCACTCTCACCGCACAGGGGACACAATGTAAAGGGGCACTCTCACCGCACAGGGGACAAATTAAAGGGGCACTCTCACCGCACAGGGGACAAATTAAAGGGGAACACTCACCGCACAGGGGACAAATTAAAGGGGCACTCGCACCACACAGGGGACAAATTAAAGGGGCACTCTCACCGCACAGGGGACAAATTAAAGGGGCACTCTCACCGCACAGGGGACAAATTAAAGGGGCACTCTCACCGCACGGGGGACACAATGTAAAGGGGCACTCTCACCGCACGGGGGACACAATGTAATGGGGCACTCTCACCGCACAGGGGACACAATGTAAACGGGCACTCTCACCGCACGGGGGACACAATGTAAAGGGGCACTCACTGCACAGGGGACACAATGTAAAGGGGCACTCTCACCGCACAGGGGACAAATTAAAGGGGCACTCTCACCGCACAGGGGACACAATGTAAAGGGGCACTCTCGCCGCACAGGGGACAAATTAAAGGGGCACTCTCACCGCACAGGGACACAATGTAAAGGGGCACTCTCACCGCACAGGGACACAATGTAAAGGGGCACTCTCACCGCACAGGGACACAATGTAAAGGGGCACTCTCACCGCACAGGGACACAATGTAAAGGGGCACTCTCACCGCACAGGGACACAATGTAAAGGGGCACGCTCACCGCACAGGGACACAATGTAAAGGGGCACTCTCACCGCACGGGGAGACAATGTAAAGGGGCACTCTCACTGCACAGTGACATAATGTAAAGGGGCACTCTCACAGCACGGGGAGACAATGTAAAGGGGCACTCTCACTGCACGGGGACACAATGTGAAGGGGCACAATGGAACACTCTCACCACACAAGGGACACAAATTAAAGGGGCACTCTCACCGCACGGGGGACACAATGTAAAGGGGCACTCTCACCGCACGGGGAGACAATGTAAAGGGGCACTCTCACCGCACGGGGACACAATGTAAAGGGGCACTCTCACTGCACGGGGACACAATGTAAAGGGGCACTCTCACCGCACAGGGACACAATGTAAAGGGGCACTCTCACTGTACGAAGACACAATGTAAAGGGGCACTCTCACCGCACGGGGACACAATGTAAAGGGGCACTCTCTCTGCACGGGGACACAATGTAAAGGGGAACTCTCACCGCACAGGGACACAATGTAAAGGGGCACTCTCACCGCACAGGGACACAATGTAAAGGGGCACTCTCACCGCACGGGGAGACAATGTAAAGGGGCACTCTCACCGCACGGGGGACACAAATTAAAGGGGCACTCTCACCGCACAGGGACACAATGTAAAGGGGCACTCTCACCGCACGGGGGACACAAATTAAAGGGGCACGCTCACCGCACAGGGACACAATGTAAAGGGGCACTCTCACCGCACGGGGAGACAATGTAAAGGGGCACTCTCACCGCACAGGGAGACAATGTAAAGGGGCACTCTCACCGCACAGGGACACAATGTAAAGGGGCACTCTCACCGCACAGGGAGACAATGTAAAGGGACACTCACCGCACAGGGACACAATGTAAAGGGGCACTCTCACCGCACGGGGAGACAATGTAAAGGGGCACTCTCTCCGCACGGGGAGACAATGTAAAGGGGCACTCTCACCGCACGGGGAGACAATGTAAAGGGGCACTCTCACCGCACAGGGACACAATGTAAAGGGGCACTCTCACTGCATGGGGAGACAATGTAAAGGGGCACTCTCACCGCACGGGGAGACAATGTAAAGGGGCACTCACACTGCACAGGGGCACAAATTAAAGGGGCACTCTCATCGCACGGGGAGACAATGTAAAGGGGCACTCTCACCGCACGGGGGACACAAATTAAAGGGGCACTCTCACTGCACAGGGACACAATGTAAAGGGGCACTCTCACCGCACAGGGACACAATGTAAAGGGGCACTCTCACCGCACAGGGACACAATATAAAGGGGCACTCTCACCGCACAGGGACACAATGTAAAGGGGCACTCTCACCGCACAGGGACACAATGTAAAGGGGCACTCTTACCGCACAGGGACACAATGTAAGGGGGCACTCTCACCGCACGGGGGACACAAACTAAAGGGGCACTCTCACCGCACAGGGACACAATGTAAAGGGGCACTCTCACCGCACGGGGAGACAATGTAAAGGGGCACTCTCACCGCACAGGGGACAAATTAAAGGGGCACTCTCACCGCACAGGGGACAAATTAAAGGGGAACACTCACCGCACAGGGGACAAATTAAAGGGGCACTCTCACCGCACAGGGGACAAATTAAAGGGGCACTCTCACCGCACAGGGGACAAATTAAAGGGGCACTCTCACCGCACAGGGGACAAATTAAAGGGGCACTCTCACCGCACAGGGGACAAATTAAAGGGGCACTCTCACCGCACAGGGGACACAATGTAAAGGGGCACTCTCACCGCACGGGGGACACAATGTAAAGGGGCACTCTCACCGCACAGGGGACACAATGTAAACGGGCACTCTCACCGCACGGGGGACACAATGTAAAGGGGCACTCTCACTGCACAGGGGACACAATGTAAAGGGGCACTCTCACCGCACAGGGGACAAATTAAAGGGGCACTCTCACCGCACAGGGGACACAATGTAAAGGGGCACTCTCGCCGCACAGGGGACAAATTAAAGGGGCACTCTCACCGCACAGGGACACAATGTAAAGGGGCACTCTCACCGCACAGGGACACAATGTAAAGGGGCACTCTCACCGCACAGGGACACAATGTAAAAGGGCACTCTCACCGCACGGGGAGACAATGTAAAGGGGCACTCTCACTGCACAGTGACATAATGTAAAGGGGCACTCTCACAGCACGGGGAGACAATGTAAAGGGGCACTCTCACTGCACGGGGACACAATGTGAAGGGGCACAATGGAACACTCTCACCACACAAGGGACACAAATTAAAGGGGCACTCTCACCGCACGGGGGACACAATGTAAAGGGGCACTCTCACCGCACGGGGAGACAATGTAAAGGGGCACTCTCACCGCACGGGGACACAATGTAAAGGGGCACGCTCACCGCACAGGGACACAATGTAAAAGGGCACTCTCACCGCACGGGGAGACAATGTAAAGGGGCACTCTCACTGCACAGTGACATAATGTAAAGGGGCACTCTCACAGCACGGGGAGACAATGTAAAGGGGCACTCTCACTGCACGGGGACACAATGTGAAGGGGCACAATGGAACACTCTCACCACACAAGGGACACAAATTAAAGGGGCACTCTCACCGCACGGGGGACACAATGTAAAGGGGCACTCTCACCGCACGGGGAGACAATGTAAAGGGGCACTCTCACCGCACGGGGACACAATGTAAAGGGGCACTCTCACTGCACGGGGACACAATGTAAAGGGGCACTCTCACCGCACAGGGACACAATGTAAAGGGGCACTCTCACTGCACGGGGACACAATGTAAAGGGGCACTCTCACCGCACGGGGACACAATGTAAAGGGGCACTCTCACCGCACAGGGACACAATGTAAAGGGGCACTCTCACCGCACAGGGACACAATGTAAAGGGGCACTCTCACCGCACGGGGAGACAATGTAAAGGGGCACTCTCACCGCACGGGGGACACAATGTAAAGGGGCACTCTTACCGCACAGGGACACAATGTAAGGGGGCACTCTCACCGCACGGGGGACACAAACTAAAGGGGCACTCTCACCGCACAGGGACACAATGTAAAGGGGCACTCTCACCGCACGGGGAGACAATGTAAAGGGGCACTCTCACCGCACAGGGACACAATGTAAAGGGGCACTCTCACTGCATGGGGAGACAATGTAAAGGGGCACTCTCACCGCACGGGGAGACAATGTAAAGGGGCACTCACACTGCACAGGGGCACAAATTAAAGGGGCACTCTCATCGCACGGGGAGACAATGTAAAGGGGCACTCTCACCGCACGGGGGACACAAATTAAAGGGGCACTCTCACTGCACAGGGACACAATGTAAAGGGGCACTCTCACCGCACAGGGACACAATGTAAAGGGGCACTCTCACCGCACAGGGACACAATATAAAGGGGCACTCTCACCGCACAGGGACACAATGTAAAGGGGCACTCTCACCGCACAGGGACACAATGTAAAGGGGCACTCTCACCGCACAGGGACACAATGTAAAGGGGCACTCTTACCGCACAGGGACACAATGTAAGGGGGCACTCTCACCGCACGGGGGACACAAACTAAAGGGGCACTCTCACCGCACAGGGACACAATGTAAAGGGGCACTCTCACCGCACGGGGAGACAATGTAAAGGGGCACTCTCACCGCACAGGGACACAATGTAAAGGGGCACTCTCACCGCACGGGGAGACAATGTAAAGGGGCACTCTCACCGCACGGGGAGACAATGTAAAGGGGAACTCTCACCGCACGGGACACAATGTAAAGGGGCACAATGTAAAGGGGTTAGCGATGTGATGGCACTGCTATTGGTGGCATCACTGTGGGTGGGTGGGTGTATGTCGCACTGTGATGGTGGGCAATAACATAGCAGCACTGTGATGGGGGAAATGTGATGGCAGTATTGTGAAAGCAGACCTGTGATGGGGGCATTATTATTGGTGAAATGTGGTGGGTGATATTCTATTTAGGGCAATGTGATGGTAACATTTTTGTCCGTGCAATTAGAGGGCAACTCTGATGGGGGCACATTCATTGCAATTTTTTTAAATATACACTTTTAATATACTTTTTAAAAATTACAGATTTTGAATGACAGCCATGGTAGCTCACCTTACATCATTTTTCCTGCTGCATTCTGGGTAGCCAGAATGAACACCAAGCAGGAAGAAGGTCACTAAGTCTTACACTGCGGCTTCAGATGCCCTTACTAAAGATGACAACGCACAGGCAGCAGTTTTAAAAGTAAGGATTTTCACTAAACAAATACACTGTTCAACTCATAAATATGCAAATAGCGGTTTTGTCAAGCGAGATGTATTAATATTGAGTAGGAGGAAGAGGGGAATGAGAGAGTCCCACAAAACAATGGGGTCTCTCAACCTCTCGAAAAAATTGGGACTTTAGAGGCTAATAATAGGTGCTGATCTTGATGGAAATAAGTACAACAATCATCTAAAAGATAACATTTATTACATATATGCGTACAAAAATATAACAATATACATGTATTTGATAAAACATGATAAATTCATGCACATAAGTCACTAAGACAGAGTTGATTAACCACTAGAGCCCCGATGCCTCTATTGACCAAGGCAGCTCATATATAATATATGACAATTCATGATAACAATCATACAAATATGGGGTTCACTTGTGGTAAGTGTGGAATCGCGACGCGTTTCGCTTGGTCGCTTCCTCAGGCGATTCCTGAAAACCTAAAGAATACAATACATCAGCTATACAATTTTATTCCAAACATACTTGATTTTACCCATTTAGA
>NC_138770.1:75651511-75816877 GCF_965119305.1 Pelophylax lessonae
GCCTTTGTGATTCTTGGCTATAATGTCTGTTGTGAATAAGCAGTATTTACGATGCATGTTGATGTTGATTTTGTCATAAGTTAGTTCGTAGGTTTGTGTTTTCTTTTTTTTCCCACAAATTATTTTTGGCAGGATTGTGGAAGGTGTATATGTGTCACATAGATTTCTCACATACACATGGTGATGAGCTCCAGGATTTATGACTGATATGGAGTACACAAAATTTTTCTCAGAATCCTAGTAGGCCTGTTCTAGGTCCTGGGGCCCGGTGGCTTTGTAGAGCTTTGGGTAGAAGGATTTTCAAAGCTTTTTCGCACTCTTTTGTGGAATCCTGCTGCTGGGTGAAGATGCAGAGTGCTGACAGAACACTAAAAGGAACAAGTGCTATCTGTTTGTTTTAGGGGACCCATTGTCGGTATCCTGTTGGTCAGGGGTGATGTGAGTTTATTTAGTGGCTCAGACAAGCAGATGTCTTGTTTGTTTTATACTATGAACTTGCTGTACAAAGCCTTCTGCATTAAAATGGTGCTTGTTTGCTGCCATGCTGATTAAAAGTGCAGGACAAACCTGCTTAGACTTTCATCCTGGTATCTCATGCATGGCTTGTTTCTACTGATACCAGTTGAGTCTATCCCCTTACATTATGAACAGCCAAAACTTTTTTTTTAGTTTTGAATAGGGAAGGCTTACAGTATCTGGGAAATGTGTGTCTTGCAGCCAGTTTCCCTTAGGGAGAACTTCCTGTCCTAAAGATGCTACAGGAATCAAGAGGACATTTCTACAATTCTTTTCTTAACCTGCTGTCACCAAAACATATATCCCCATTGGAACGTTTACCCTCACATTTTGTTCTGGTGTAAAATGTTGGATTTCCCATTACTTCTAACTCTATGACAATGGTCACCAGGACAAAAAAAGAAGGTGAATCTTTCTAATAGGTACACAGACAACATTAAAAGTCATTAGAGGGTTCTACCATTCCACACTCTACACTAAACTAAAAAAAAAAAAAAAAGGAAAAAAAAGGTTTGAGCTATACATATATTTTTAAAGTGTCCCTGTGCTTATCAATCATGTTAATCTACCCTTATTGCCTATTAGCAAACTTTGGTTGTAACTTTGGTTGTAACTTCTAACAACTTCTGCAGCCACACAGTTCCCCTGTATTGTTCTATCCAAATGTCCTCTTTGCAGAAAATAATAACTTGGCATAGTATCATATCTCACATTGCAGCAAGGATGTCATCTCCAAATTCCCCCAGAATACCAGCAATGCATTGAGTCATTTGGCTCAGTACACTGGATTACCTTTATTTTCTGCTAGTAGGGATTAGGGATGATCGAACGGTTCGGGTCGACCATCGGTTCGACCCGAACATTGACTGTTCGAGGTTCGGCCGAATTTAGAACTTTTTGCTGAAAAAGTTCGGAATTTGGCAACCAGAACCGACCAAAATGCAATGGGACAGGAAATGGGCTTTAAAAGCCCATGATTGGACCAGAACCATTAGCAAAAGCCGATTGAGGGGGCAGGAGAATGCTAGGAATTTGGAGTGACTAGGGGGTCCAGAGGCCAATCATTAGTGAATACGCCCCCCAGTATATAAGATAGCCCCGCCAAATTCCTACAGGGACATGGAAGAGAGTGGAAGCAGTTCTGTTACTTCTGCTTCAAAAGTGTAATTTAGCAATTATTAGTGTGAAGAAAGGGATATCTAGTGTAGTTAGGGTGCTATTTTCCACTATAGTTAGCTTCAAAAATCTAGTTTCTGTAGGGAAAGTGTTAAGTGCCAGGGTGACCATAGTGTAGTGTAGGGTTAACTGACACTGACTGCTATGGCAGGGTGACCAAACCCTTCCATTTCAGGGTGACCGCTATAGAGAAAAGATCGTCTCTCTTATGTGACTTACAAAGCAGCGATATGGCTTCTCTCCGGTCAGCCTGCTTTTTGCTGCAGGCGTTTATTGGGCTTTTTTGTGGACATGTTTGGAGTCAGGCATGACGTCTGAACTTGTGTATAGGGGTATATATACACACACACATGTATGTATATATACACCTACACATATATAGGTGTGAAAAGAGCAGAACACTATGCTTGCGCTAATGAAATAATTAACAGGCATATGGCTCCGCTCCTATCACACCTATATGTGTGTATGTGTATAATACATATAAGTGTGTGTGTATATATACCCCTATACACAAGTTCAGATGTCATGCCTGACTCCAAAGACCCCCAAAAAAATGCCAAAAAAAAACGCCCAGGTGTGTTATTGCAGGTTTTTTTTTGGGGCATTTTTTTGGGGTCTTTGGAGTCAGGCATGACATCTGAACTTGTGTATAGGGGTATATATACACACACACTTATATGTATTATACACATACACACATATAGGTGTGATAGGAGTGGAGCCATATGCCTGTTAATCATTTCATTAGCGCAAGCATAGTGTTCTGCTCTTTTCACACCTATATATGTGTAGGTGTATATATACATACATGTGTGTGTATATATACCCCTATACAGAAGTTCAGATGTCATGCCTGACTCAAAAGACCCCAAAAAAATGGCCAAAAAAAACGCCTGCAATAACACACCTGGGCGTTTTTTTTTTTTTGGCGCAGGCGTTTTTTTGGGCATTTTTTTGGGGTCTTTGGAGGCAGGAAAAACATCTGAACTTCTGTATAGGGGTATATATACACACACATGTATGTATATATTCACCTACACATATATAGGTGTGAAAATAGCAGAACACTTTGCTTGCGCTAATGAAAAAATTAACAGGCATATGGCTCCGCTCCTATCACACCTATATGTGTGGAGGCAGGCAAAACATCTGAACTTGTGTATAGGGGTATATATACACATACACATATATAGGTGTGAAAGGAGAGAAGCCATATGGGTGTTAATTATTTCATTAGCGCAAGTATAGTGTTCTGCTACTTTCACACCTATATATGTGTATGTGTATATATACATATAAGTGTGTGTGTATATATACCCCTACACAGAAGTTCTGATGTTATGCCTGCCTCCAATAACCCCCAAAAAATGCCCAAAAAAACGCTTGCTACAAAACCGGCAAGGTGTGAAAATAGCGGAGCCATATCCCTGTTCTATAAGTGACCTAATAGAAACAATCTTTTTTTTTTCTGGTTCTGGACATGCTACAGAGCTGAAACTTCACAGGTACACTTTTTAGACCCCCCAGACACTAAATCCAAAGTCAAAATAAAAAAAAAATCTAATTTTTTTTTTTTCAATAATTTTTTCAATAATTGGCTCTCTATCAAAAATTACAATTTTTAAGAACTTTTTTTTGTGTGATTAATAGTCTCTGGGGCATGACCCAGAACCCTAGGCACTTTTTAGGGGCATTTATTGGGTTTTAGGGCTTCACAATTGAGTTTTTTGATTACCGAAGTTCGGATCCCATTGATTTCAATGGGGTTCTGAAATCCGGGCCGAACTTTTTGGAAGTTCTGGTCGAACCGAACTTTTGAAAAGTTTGATCATCCCTAGTAGGGATCATGCCTTGAGATCATGATTATAACCTTCAAACTACCTCTGTAGTCCTCCAGTAGTCCTGAGCAATCCTATCCAAATTTTAGCTTTGCAAAAGATGAAACCTTGGCACAGCATTTTATGCCACATCGCAACACAGTTGTAATTTTCAATGACCATTAAGACACCCAAATGGCGGTATTCAGCTTAGTATTCCCAGTCATTGAAAAGTTTTGTCAAGTGTCTGCTTTTGTTGTCCTTGTGAATTTTGCCTTAATCTGGCTATACGCCATTACAGATTCCTCCCTTCGTGCTGTACAGTGGGGTATGGAAGAATCTCCAGCCAGCGGCAGGCAGAATATCCAAACAGTGGCAGCATCTGTCTTCATGCAGCTGCTGTTCGACCAGAAAAGTCCCACCTAGCTCCTTCAGTTCTTTAAATCAGAGGATATTTGTCAGGAGCGTGGCAACAGGGCAACCCATAGAGAGACTTTGGCCAGTTCATCAGGAACCAGAAAAAAATTGCATAGTGTATGGCCAGATTTTCTCTGTAGAATGTGGATGGGGCCAGCTATGAACAGTTAAGGGTTTTTTTGTTTCTAAAGCATTGATTTACGCTAAGTACACTTTAATAATATATCACCAGTTGAGTCCTACCTACCTCTACATGTCCATCTTCTGCATGTTCTTCTGTCTGAGCACATGTCACCACTGGCAACAGAAAGAGACAGTATAGCCCAGCTAGCATCCAACCCATAGTACATAACGTATAACAGCACATCTAGATAATGTACTCAGCTGCACTGTTTTTGTTCATGCAGCATTAATGCAAATCATCATCAATCTTCTCACCTGTTTTTAAAAAGCAACATATGACGAGTATTATATAGCAATAGTATCCAGGAAACAACCCACCTGTGCTAAAGGTATACATTGACTCAGTTTAAAAAGAATCTATAATGTTATTTTACATAAATCTATTGGCTGAATATTGTTAGCGGTACAAAATGTATATCTTTTAATAATTTTACTTCTTTTGTAAATTTTGGTGTCAAAAACAGCAAAAGATCTTCAAACATAATTTCTTTTGAGTGCACGTGACATTTAGCCTAGCCCCCTAAAGGAGCCCCTAATATTTAACCCCCCCCCCCAAAACCTAAAATGTACAGTATAGTAGATGAAAACCCAACAACTAAAAGCTTACAGTATGTAGACATGAAGTGTTTGTAAAGGTCCATTTTTTTTTAACAAATATCTAAGCAAGCAATTGTCATGCGAATTTGAAAATGACTTGCTAAACTATTGCTAGACTTCATATGGGTACAGTATAGCATGACCGCGCAATTGTCATTCAAAATGTGAAAGCGCTGAAAGCTGAAAATTGGCCTTGGTAGGAAGGGGATGAAAGTGCCCTGTATTGAAGTGGTAAACACTCAGGCATGGTCCACTCTGGTCACCACCAGGAAACCCCGGTCTGAGAAATGCTGTCCAGCCAGCACTTTCTGAAGTGCATGCTCTTCTATCCCAGCCTATCCATGCATTTACAAAGAAAAGGCATATCTGAGCAGCACAAATAGTGCCCCTATGTAAGTCAGTCCCTCTCCTTGCATTCTTGTGACAACGCTTGCCTTGGGAAAAGAGTTGTCAGTCAAGAGGTTTATCTCCCTTGTAGAATGTTGTTGGGAATCAGGAGGTGCTGTCACCCTCTGGATGAAAAGTAAGATACACTTTGGGACCTATTCACACACTAAGGCGTCTCAAAAATAACAAAGTGAGACTTGTAATATAATATAATATAATATAATATAATATAATATAATAATATACAGTAATATAATATAATATGAAATATAATACAATGCCAGGGCTAAGAGAGGTAAACTAATTTTCTTGTTCAGGGTGTCTTTGTCTCACAAAGAGTTCAGTGTTGTCTGTGCCTGGCCACACTAGTAAAACCTTCTCCTTCATGATGTGACTGTAATGGCCATATCCAAATTCTTGGAAAGATATATGAAATTCCTGATAGAGGGGGTTTTCAATAGGGATCGACCAATTATCGGCAAAGCCGATATATCTGGGGCCGAAATGCACTTTCCCCGATATATCGGAATCGGCCCCTGAGGTAACCGATATATTGTCGATATTTCGGGAAAGTGCTTGTACCAGAGTGATGCCTGTAGCTAGAGGCATCACCCCGGTACCGGTGTCCATAGCCGACGGTTGGCTGTCTTGTAATGACAACCGATGCGGCTAAGAAGCTGCTCGGCTGTCATTACAAGGAGCGGGAGTGGACACCCTCCCCCCCTCCCGCCGCCTTCCGTGGCTCGCCCGGATCTTCCGTCCTACCGGGAGACCTGGGCAACCAGCCTGCACGGCGGCCGAAGACCCGATCAAAGCCGCATTCGGCTCTGATCGGGTCTCCATGTAAAACCTGAAAGTGATGTCATGACATCACTACCGGGTACTGGCGCCAGATTAAAAAAAATTACAGCATTCAAAACAGCCAAACTTGGCGTTTTTAATGATTTTAAGTGCAGAGGAGGGGTTTGGACCCCCATATCCCTCCACAAGAGTACCTGTCAAGTGCTAAAAAATAAAATATATATTTTTTTTAAATGTATGAAAATATCGGTCAATATCGGCTGATACCGATATGCATTGGCCAAAATATTGGTATCGGTATCTGCAAACGATAAACCGATATCGGTCAATCACTGGTTTTCAATTCTGTGGATGGGCTACTGCTTGGGAACTCCCATGTATTCCCATACAATCTTCTCATAGATGGATTGACAACCCTTTTCCAGCTGATCAAAAAGTTCTTCATGGGGGAACTCGAGTTCATGTTTCTTTTGATCTGTTGATTCAGGTACCATTGATGCCATAAAAACTGGTTCAAGCAATGATTATATCCTTCCTCAAGTGCAGTAAGGCACTCTGAACCATAGATAAACCAGCACACAACTGGGCAGCACTATAAGAGCCCATTCACATTAGCGCGACTTGTCAGCCTGACAAGTCAGGGTATGTCGCGGTCCATTGATTAGCACAGGACCCGTTCTAATAGGATCGACACAAGTCGCTCCGACTTAGAAAAAGGGTCCTGTACTACTTTGGGGCGACCTCGGAGCGACTTGCATAGACTTCCATTATGTGAAGTCTCTGCAAGTCGCGCCGAAGTCGCGGTGCACAGCGGCGCCCCCCAAAGTCGTGTCACGCTAGTCTGAATGGGCTCTAAACCATAGATAAAGGGACCTAATTATGTGTTTTTGTCTAATCTTTTGTGGCTGGGCAGGAAATTGCTTACACAGCTTGTAAGACATGGACTAAGGAGGAAACAGTGCAGACTCCTCAACAGGAGACAGTATCCATGCATAATACCCATGCCATCTGCCTCACAGTCAGGAATGCAGAACCCAGCCTTTAAGCAACCAGCCCTCCTTTGGAGCGCGGACTCCTCATATATCTAAATCCATGAACCTGATCCATCCTGCTGATAGTCGCCATATGAAACCAAGTTTGAGGTCTGCTCCCCCTAGTGTCAGTGCTGGATAAAACAACTTGTGATTACAGGGTACAGCTCCGTTGTAGGTCACCAAAGGCCTACTGTTGAGACTCAATAAATACACTTCCAATTAAAAACAAATAATAAATAAAAGTGCGCTGTCTGTAAATTATTAAGTGTGAATGCTAATGTGCAAAAAGGCTATAAAGATAATATATAAAAGATTCAATTTTCGAGGCTGCCTCCAATCCCAGTTGAGGCCTTCTAAGGGGAAAAGTGTCAGACAGGAGCCAGCGGTGTAACATCAGTAGTGATGTACCGAACGGTTCGCCGGCGAACGGTTCCCGGCGAACTTCGCATGTTCGCGTTCGCCGCTGCGGGCGAACATATGCGATGTTCGGTCCGCCTCCTATACATCATCATTGAGGCAAACTTTGACCCTGAATCTCACAGTCAGCAGACACATTCCAGGCCAATCAGCATACCTCCCTCCCACACCCTCCCACCTCCTATAAATAAGCAAGGGCAGCATCCATCTTAGATCATTTCTGTGTTACTGAGAGCAGGGAAAGTGCTGCTGCTGCTGCTGCTGTTATAGCTGGGGACAGTTAGTCAGTGTTCCCGGTCTTGTTAGCCAGTGTTCTTGGTACACTCCTGCTGTAAGGACAGCACCCCAAAAAGCCCTTCCTAGGGCTGGTATTTGAGGTTTTTTTTGGATATATATATATATACAGTAAAACCTTGGATTGCGAGCATAATTCGTTCCGGAAACATGCTTGTAATCCAAAGCGCTCTTATATCAAAGCGAATTTCCCCATAAGAAATAATGGAAACTCAGATGATTCGTTCCACACCATTTATTCATAATTCCTTCAGTTTATAGTCCATATAAAAAGATTATAGCATTGCAATAGGATGCATAAAATGTCCATCCACAAATAGCCGCTTCCATAAGGGGATTAGAAGCAAAATCCAGCAGGAGCTACAGAGTATCAAAGAGAAGAGAGGCGCCTCTAAGTGTAGCAATATGGTTCCATTTAATGAAGGTTCAACATTTAGCAACTCACATGGTTGATGAATAAAACAGGCACTTCTAAGTATGCAGGCATCCGGGTTAAAGCTGTCCACATAGACCATCCTCCGCACCGCCAGCTGCCAGTCTGTAATCCTGACCGGGAAGACCACCCTGCAGTAAAGCGATCTGAAAGTGAGGGGCAGCATGGAAGGGATGACGTAGATATTGGTGCGGAGTACGGTCTATGTGAACAGCTTTACCCTGGATGCCTGCATCCTTAGATGTGCCTGTTCCAATCATCAACCATGTGAGTTGCTAAATGTTGTACCTTCATTCAGTGGCGTACCTAGAGCATTTGGCACCCGGGGCGGATCCTATATCTGGCACCCCCCCCCCCCCCACTTTAAAATGTAAAAACACCCGCAAAAAATTGTAATGTCTCCAAGAATATTTATTGCACAAATTTCCCAGCCCCCCTATCACAGTGCCCTTTGCAGTCTGCCCCCCCCCCCTGTCTCTCTAATCACAGTTCCCCCTTTTGCACTCTCTGCCTCCCTACCTTTGGCATAGACAGATAGCTAATACTATTATCAATGTGTTTAAGTTTGAGTAGGAGATTGGAGACATGCTAAAGGAGATAGTCAGAGACTGAGGACATGATGCAAGAGATGGTAAGAGACTACGGACCTAAAACAAAAGAAATCAGATACTGAGGACATGATACAAGAGATGGTCAGAGACTGAGGACATGATACAAGAGATGGTCAGAGACTGAGGACATGATACAAGAGATGGTCAGAGACTGAGGACATGATACAAGAGATGGTCAGAGACTACGGACCTAATACAAGAGAAATCTGATACTGAGGATATGATACAAGAGATGGTCAGAGACTACGGACGGGATACTAGAGATGGTCAGAGACTGCAGAAAATACACAGGAGATGGTCAGAGACTGAGGACATGATACAGGAGATGATCAGAGACTGTGGACATGATCCAAGAGATGGTTGGTCAGAGACTGAGGACATGATCCAAGAGATGGTCAGAGACTGAGGACATGATCCAAGAGATGGTCAGAGACTGAGGACATGATCCAAGAGATGGTCAGAGACTGAGAAGAGCATTAGGGGGGCCGGAGAGCACAGGGCAAGCAGAGAGCACTGGAGGAGCTGAAGGGCGCGGGGGGGGGGGACTGGAGAGAATTAAGAGGGGTTTGAAAAGCATTGTAGGGGGGTTGGAAGGCGCAGGGGTGGAACTCACTGAGGGGGGAGGCAGGGAGCACAGGGGGGTGGAGAGCACTGGGGGAGCCAGAGAGCATAGGGGGGAGATGAAAAGCACTGCGGGGAGCTGAAGAGCACTGGGGGGCTAAGGAGCGCTGGGGGGCAAGAGCACTGAGGGGTTAAGAGCACTGAGGGTGTTAAGAGCAAGGGGGGTGTTAAGAGCAAGGGGGGTGTTAAGAGCAAGGGGGGTGTTAAGAGCAAGGGGGGTGTTAAAAGCAAGGGGGGTGTTAAGAGCAAGGGGGGTGTTAAGAGCAAGGGGGGTGTTTAGAGCAGGGGGGTGTTTAGAGCAGGGGGGTGTTTAGAGCAGGGGGGTGTTTAGAGCAGGGGGTGTTAAGAGAAGGGGGGGTGTTAAGAGAAGGGGGGGTGTTAAGAGCAGGGGGGGGTGTTAAGAGCAAGGGGGGTGTTAAGAGCAAGGGGGGTGTTAAGAGCAAGGGGGGTGTTAAAAGCAAGGGGGGTGTTAAAAGCAAGGGGGGTGTTAAAAGCAAGGGGGGTGTTAAAAGCAAGGGGGGTGTTAAGAGCAAGGGGGTGTTTAGAGCAGGGGGGTGTTTAGAGAAGGGGGGGTGTTAAGAGAAGGGGGGTGTTAAGAGAAGGGGGGGTGTTAAGAGCAGGGGGGGGTGTTAAGAGCAGGGGGGGGTGTTAAGAGCAGGGGGGGTGTTAAGAGCAGGGGGGGTGTTAAGAGCAGGGGGGTGTTAAGAGCAGGGGGGTGTTTAGAGCAGGGGGGGTGTTTAGAACAGGGGGGGTGTTAAGAGCAGGGGGTGTTAAGAGAAGGGGGTGTTAAGAGAAGGGGGTGTTAAGAGCAGGGGGGTGTTAAGAGCAGGGGGGTGTTAAGAGCAGGGGGGTGTTTAGAACAGGGGGGGTGTTAAGAGCAGGGGGGGTGTTAAGAGCAGGGGGGGGTGTTAAGAGCAGGGGGGGGTGTTAAGAGCAGGGGGGGGGGTGTTAAGAGCAGGGGGGGTGTTTAGAGCAGGGGGGGTGTTTAGAACAGGGGGGGTGTTAAGAGCAGGGGGGGTGTTAAGAGCAGGGGGGGTGTTAAGAGCAGGGGGGGGGTGTTAAGAGCAGGGGGGGTGTTTAGAGCAGGGGGGGTGTTTAGAACAGGGGGGGGTGTTAAGAACAGGGGGGGTATTAAGAGCAGGGGGGGTGTTAAGAGCAGGGGGGGTGTTTAGAACAGGGGGGGTGTTAAGAACAGGGGGGGTATTAAGAGCAGGGGGGGTGTTAAGAGCAGGGGGGGTGTTAAGAGCAGGGGGGGGGTGTTAAGAGCAGGGGGGGGTGTTAAGAGCAGGGGGGGGTGTTAAGAGCAGGGGGGGGGTGTTAAGAGCAGGGGGGGTGTTTAGAGCAGGGGGGGTGTTTAGAACAGGGGGGGTGTTAAGAACAGGGGGGGTATTAAGAGCAGGGGGGGTGTTTAGAGCAGGGGGGGTGTTAAGAGAAGGGGGTGTTAAGAGCAAGGGGAGGGGGGGGGCTGGAGAGCACTAGGGGGCCAGCAAGTTGTATAGGAGAGGGGATGGGACAGCTGCATATAGATGATTTGATCTTTACATATTCCTCCTGCTGCCACTAACTGACTGCAGGAGGGAGAGGAGAATCGGCCATTCAACGGCAGCAGGAGAAATACGGAAAGATGAATCCTTCTATATCCAGCTGTCCCATCTCCTCTCCAGTCCAGACAGTCACACAGACACACAGGAGGAGGCTGCTCAGTGCTCACCTTCTTCCCGCCGGCAGCCGCCCCCGCGAGCAGCGCGGACTTTAGAAACTGCAGCTCCTTCACACTGACATATTCCGAGCAGCCTGACACCCCCCCAGTGCGTGGCACCCGGGGCGGCCCGCCCCCCCGCCCCCCCCGTAGGTACGCCACTGCCTTCATTAAATTTAACCATATTGCTACACTTAGAAGCGCCTCTCTTTTTTATATTTAGCTGTGATTTGAGGCTACTTGTATATCATGACATCGCTTGTATATCAAGTCAGAATTTATTTGAAAATTTTGCTTGTCTTGCAAAGCGCTCTTAAACCAAGTTACTCTCAAACCAAGGTTTTACTGTATATATATATATATATATATATATATATATATATATATATATATATATCTATTGTCCCCAAAAGCCCTTTTGAGGGCTGGTATTTGTGTATTTTTTTTTGTTCTGTGATATATATATATATATATATATATCTATTGTCCCCAAAAGCCCTTTTGAGGGCTGGTATTTGAGTATTTATATATATAATATATATATATATACACTTTGCCACTGAGTACCATAGTACTACTGCGGCAAAGTGGCTCGTTATCGTCTGACGACGTAGACCTACGTCGTAGACATTCCCCCTTGTGGGCGGCACTTGCGCGCCGCCGGAAGCTCACTCCCGCTGTATTCAGTCACAGCGGGAGTCGGGCCAGAGGAGGAGCAGCGGCGATCGCCGCTGCTCTGCCCCGATCGTCGGGGATCTAGTGTGGAGATCCGCCCGCCTGTGTAAACACAAGCGGGCGGATCTCCCAAGTGACAGGCAGTGACAGATCGGAGTGTTCAGCATAGCTGAACACTCCGATCTGTCCCTGGCTCACACAGTCACCTCCCCCCCACACGTCAGTAAGCACCAGGCATACATTAACCCCTCCCTCTCCAATAAAATTAACCCCTTCCCTGCCAGTGTCATTTTTACAGTAACAGTGCATATATATAGCACTGATTACTGCAGTAATGTCACTGGTACCCCCAAAAGTGTCAAAAATGTCAGTCAAGGGTTCGATCTGTCCGCCGCAATGTCGCAGTCCCGCAAAAAAAATCGCAGATCGCCACCATTACGCGTTAAAAAAAAAACACCAAAAATGACAGAAATCTTTCCCTTTGTTAGTAAACGCAATAACTTTTGCGCAAACCAATCAAAATACGCTTATTGTGAATTTTTTTACCAAACATAGGTAGCAGAAAACAAATTGGCCAAAAATTTTAAAAAATTTTGATTTTTACATTTTTTTGGGGGGAATTTCATATAAAAAAATGTGAAAAATATTGTTGTTTTTTCAAAATTTACGCTCTTTTTTTGTTTATAGCGCAAAAAGTAAAAATCACACAGGTGATCAAATACCACCAAAAGAAAGCTCTGTTTGTGGGAAAAAAAGGACGTAAATTTTGTTTGGGTATGGCGTCGCACGACCGCGCAATTGTCAGTTAAAGTCGCACAGCGCCGAATCGCAAAAAGTGGCTCAGACGTAAGACAGCAAAATGCTCTAGTGGTAAAGTGGTTAAAAAATATTTTTTCTTTTCCTCTGTCATAATTGCAGTGAGTGCTGTGTCAGGTCCACAGAGTGTACTGTACCCACTGCAGTGCACTGCCCACCACTGATATATATACGGTGGCACAGCATCTTGTTGCAAATTGAAAAAAAAAAATATTTTTTATTATTGCAGTTGCCTGGGCTGCCAGTGACTGTCAGGTCCACAGAGTGTACTGTGCCCACTGCAGTGCCACTGCGTGCCCACCCACCACTGATATATATATACGGTGGCACAGCAGCTTGCAAATTAAAAATATATATATTTTTTTTATAATTGCAGTTGCCTGGGTGCCAGTGACTGTCAGGTCCACAGAGTGTACTGTGCCCACTGCAGTGCCACTGCCCACCCACCACTGATATGTACGGTGGCAGGCATGACTTTTTTTGGATTAGTGTCTGGGGGGGTCTAAAAAGCGTACCTGTGAAGTTTCAGCTCTGTAGCATGTCCAGAACCAGAAAAAAAAGATCATATAGGTGTAAAAGGAGGGTCCCACCATCCCTGCTCTACTGAAAAATTATCTTTTTTTCTGGTTCTGGACATGCTACAGAGCTGAAACTTCACAGGTACACTTTTTAGACCCCCTAGACACTAAATCACACAAAAAAAGTTCTTAAAAATTGTCATTTTTGATAGAGAGCCAATTATTGGAAAAAAAAAAAAAAAACTTAAAAAAAAAAATTTCTTTGGATTTATTGTCTGGGGGGGGGGGGGGGGGTCTAAAAAGTGTACCTGTGAAGTTTCAGCTCTGTAGCATGTCCAGAACCAGAAAAAAAATAGAATTAGGGTTAGGGTTAGGGCTAGGGTTAGGGTTAGGGTCAGGGCTAAGGTTAGGGTTATTTTTAGTGCTTAGGGTTAGAGGGTTAGAGTTAGAGGGGTAGGGGTAGGGCTACTAACTCTAACCCTAAGTATCTCACCGTAACCCTAACCCTTTTTTTTTAATTTTTCCAATAATTGGCTCTCTATCAAAAAATTACAATTTTTAAGAACTTTTTTTTGTGTGATTCAGTGTCTGGGGGTCTAAAAAGTGTACCTGTGAAGTTTCAGCTCTGTAGCATGTCCAGAACCAGAAAAAAAAAATAGAATTAGGGTTAGGGCTAGGGTTAGGGCTAGGGTTAGGGCTAGGGTTAGGGTTAGGGTTATTTTTAGTGCTTAGGGTTAGACGGTTAGGGTTAGAGGCGTAGGGGTAGGGTTACTAACTCTAACCCTAAGTATCTCACCGTAACCCTAACCCTAGCCCCTAACACTAAACCTAACCCTAACCCTTAAAGCCCAGTTCCTGTCCCATTTTGGTCGGTTCTGGTCTGTTTGCGGTGGTTTGCGGTGCGTTAAACGGGGAGTTTGGTCTGTCACTGTGAAGCGGGCGTAACCCTTACACTACCTGATCGATACAACATCATACCTGATCGTATACACACACTGGATGTTTTAAAGCACGTTATTCCAAACAATTTAGGAATGTTAGGTAATTTATGCCCTTTATGGAATAAAACCCCGACTCTGCGTCAACTACGTAATTTTCCATGGGAGTTTTGCCATGGATCCCCCTCCGGCATGCCACAGTCCAGGTGTTTGTCCCCTTGAAACAACTTTTCCATTACTATTGTGGCCAGAAAGAGTCCCTGTGGGTTTTAAAATTTGCCTGCCTATTAAAGTCTATGGCGGTTCGCAATGTTCGCCGGTTCGCGAACATTCGCCGATGTTCGCGTTTGCCGTTCGTGAACGGCGAATTTTATGTTCGCGACATCACTAAACATCAGCACTCACAAGTTGATAGAGTGAATCGGCCTTGTTCGTAGGTTACGATTTTTTGCCTTGGATACTCTATCTATCTGTAATTGCAATAATTTTTTGTCTGAATAAACGTACTGTATCATCAGTAATGCACTATGGGTTCTCCTCCTTGCTATTAAATTATACATCCACTGGAGTCGGAGCACTGGTTTGTCTGCACCTGCACTCGGGTGGAAGTCAAGTGGTGGATTATCTGGGATCTATTTCATATAGAATACTAAAAGAGCACTTTTATTGCACCCAGAAGGACTATTTGGACTTCATTATAATTTTGTAGTTATATTTAAGTGTTTGTTTGATGGATATACTGTTCTGATTATCTCCCTGTCATATGTACATTTCATCTTTATCACAATCACTGTGGCGTTTGTTTGATTAGAATTGCACTTTGCACTTTATGTGGTATAATTGGTTTATGAAAAATTTAACCAGTTTATTAATGGTGTTTTTACCTGCAAACAATTGAAGACAGCACACTTTTATTTATTATTTTTTTTTTGTGATTATGTATTTAAGTCTTTAGCTACTTTTTGGTGCAGCAGCATTATCAGTAACCAATGGCGAGTCTCAACATTTTTTTTGGAACACTTCCTCCCTCCATAACAAGAAAAAAACAATACAGGGGCCCGTTGGCCCCAAAAACCCGGGCAGAGAACGAGTGTAGAATTAAGCATTATCATTATTCTTGTTATGCAAACATAGCCAACTGCA
This sequence comes from Pelophylax lessonae, assembly GCF_965119305.1. NCBI lineage: Eukaryota > Metazoa > Chordata > Amphibia > Anura > Ranidae > Pelophylax > Pelophylax lessonae. The sequence continues at coordinate 75,666,608 of NC_138770.1, forward strand.
ATGCTAAACTTCATCCTTTCACTTTATTTACAAGCCTAAACTAGAAGGCTGTCAGGTTCACTCAATAGAAACCTAAAGTTTCACCCAGAAGAGATTAAACATTACAGTCCATCCAGTATTAAACATAAACTTCTCCATCACAGGAGCTTAACAAGTATTTCTTCTTGGCAAATCGGGTGCTTATGGAGCACAAAATTGAATGTTTGGGGGGAATCCCCCGGTTATTAAAGTGGCTAACCCTACTGTTTAGGTGGGTGTCACCACAAATAGCCATAATGTAGAGCAGAAGGAAAGAAAACATGGAAGAAAAAAAAAAACAGAGGCTACCATATATATTTATTGAAAAAGTACTAGATACAAAAACTCCCATCTCCAGATGGAATGATGGCCAGTGGTTTTTGTTGCTCAGACTGGTATTTACCAGTTGAGCACAATACTGCAAAATTCTGTTTGCGTAATGACGTAGGTGCTCACTTATAGAGGTAACTTCAAGCTTGACTTCCCCAAATAAATCTTTCCCTCATATGGAGGACAGTGTCTCCAAAAATGGTACTCACTGAGTATGACATAGCCCCTTTTTCTAGTCCCTAGTCCCTCTCGGCTTACTGTGTGGGCCAAACTCTACTACCTTAGTTCCACTTATCTACTTTATTTGCTGGCCTCAAGGACCTAAAATGACAAGCCTGTTACCTGTCAAACAAATTGAAGGACCTTTCCTGTAAGAGGGAGAAGCCTCTCTCTTGCTGTTTGCTGTTTTCCTTGTCTCTGGATACTCAGTGATGTGAGTCATGGACTTCAAGGTTGCTGCTGCCAAGAGATGGTGTCAAGTATGTACAGCAACCCTTCCCTAAGAAGGGGTGACTATCTAATTTTAGTCTGCTGAGTGATAAACAGCCCAAGCTGATATGTAGTCTGTACTCATGTGGGCTTCTCCTAAGCTCAGCGTTGCTGTTGGTTCTGCCTGCTGCCTGTAGTGGTCACTGGTACCTCTGGCATAAAAAAAGATAGAGTCAAAGTAATACTGAATTATGAATACTTATGTTCCATCTGGCCAGCCAGTAGGACATTTATTGTCACCGTGCATGCTGGGGGAGAGTATAAATATTTGGGGTGAACCCTGTGAGACACTCTTTTCCCTGAGCTTAGGCTTGGGGAGGTGTGCTGTCTAAAGTCTGTCCAGTTGGACCTGTAGCCTTTGTGATGCCTGACATGTGCTTTGTGCTTAAGCCTGGAGTTGGACAAAATGTGGTCTTTGGAAGCTCTCTTGCCTGGCAAAGGAAATATCTGAACCAGGATTGAGAACCTGGTGAGAGGCTGATTTCTCTTGGGAGAATGCACAGAGGCTTAAAAGAATACATGGAGAATTCTGCTAGCCAACTGGAGTTTTCTATCTACAGTGCTGAAGGTTTCCGCTTGAGGGTTCCTTACAATATACAAACTGGATGCAGATCTCGAGTCTGTAAGTGTTGCTTTTGATTATCTTCAGCCTTTATCCCTTTTTTCAATGAGTGTTGAGTTATGAAATCTCTAAAAAAACGCTTACGTTTCTCATTCCCCCACTCTTAGTCATGGACTCAGCCCTATGGTAAATGTCAGCCCACCTTGCCTCCAGGGGGTGCTACATTTGTGTCATTGTCAGATCAGAGCCCAGATTCTAAATACACGGATGCAATAGTGCATTTTACATTTATTATATGCGTGTTTCTGCACCATGATAGGTTCTCTTTCTTTTTAAAAGTATTGTACACTTTGGGAAACCAATTTTGTAGAGAAGAATCAGTTTGGTTGAAATGTGTATGCCCGATCAAGATAAATGAGGCTGTGGAGTAGGGATGATAATCAAATTAGAACTTACCATTAATTAGGGGGTCCTACAAGTGTGGTAATTTCCAGACCAAGTTGTCTTGGTTCTGCACATTTGGAGATGAAGTGATATGAAGTGATATACACATGTAGCACTACCTCCTTGAGGACTGCTGAATATTACACTTCCAGGTCCCCCTGTGTTACCGTTAGCAACTGCAGCATGCACAATTCAGCACTTTACTCTTTGGCTCAGTCAACGAACAGTCTAGTGGATGTAGTTGTTTTTGGTATTTTATTTTAAATAGGGATGGGAGAAGGGAAGAGTGGGATACTCCAAATTGAACTATTCACAATGGATGAGGACTCTCACTGATGATGCAGCCAGACTGCAGATTTGCCTTGCCACTAGATCAATGTATGTTAAGTCTCTGTAGAGACGACTTAATTGGGTAGATTATATTCAGGATACTCGCCTAGTATCCCCTATCACTCCACAGACTGACACCCATCCTCTGACTATCCTACACTGGGGTGGCCCCCCTCAGGTCAGGCCCCTAGACACGATCCCCTGTACTATACTGTTTTTCGAGGGTCTACAGTGTGTCTACCACTCCAGTCAGTTCTCCTGGACCTCTGGGTTCAGTTCCTTTCCTCTGGTCCCCAGGCCGGCTGCATGTGACCATGTGCCACTGTTACAGAGGAGGAGGCAGCCGCCACCCTCCCTCCAGGACTCTGCTCCCCAACCAAAACCCCGTAGTACATGTGCTCCTGGCTTTTATACAGTATCCCATAATGCACCGAGACAGCCAGTCTCTACCAATCACTGGGACTGTATCAAAGCCTGTGTACTCATTGGTCAGGTTTCCTCCCACTGTCCAACATGCCTCCCTATTGGACCAGTGTGAAACACTATCTAGACCCAATGAATCGCATACTGAGCACACTGAGCAGACCTAACTCACAGATCCTGCTCTCTGGTAGGCAGAAAGCAATATAGATTTCCCTGCTGCTCTTCTGATAGGCAGACAGAGCCAAAAACGATACTCTCTCACTAGCACCTACCTAGGAGGGTGCTACACATATTGTGGTGGATTTGGTTAATTTAGGAAGATGCTACACATGTTTAATGATATAGAGCTTTACAATATTGAGAGTTCCATGCATAGTTTTCTGGGGGGCTTGTTGTCATGTGGTGATATTATGTTGTTGCTTTTTTACATACACTATATTGTCAAAAGTATTTGGACGCCTGCCTTTACATGCACATGAACTTTAATGGCATCCCAGTCTTAGTCTGTAGGGTTCAATACTGAGTTGGCCCACTCTTTGCAGCTATAACAGATTCAACTCTTATGGGAAGGCTGTCCATAAGGTTTAGGAGTGTGTCTATGGGAAATTTTGACCATTCTTCCAGAGGCGCATTTGTGAGGTCAGACACTGATGCTGGACGAGAAGGCCTGGCTCACAGTCTCCACCTAACAAGCTTACTAATCCATCTCCACTCTATCCAAAACTAAAAAAAACTGTTTTACATTTAGTTATACTTAAATCTTTTAACTTTTAAAAAAAAATTATGGATATCCAATTGACTACATCAAGACATCTTATCTTCTGAACTGTGGAGCAAGTGTCCTGGATGGCCTTCTGGTAGCTACACTCAGGAAACTGAAACCAGACTGTGTATGCTTGGTGAGATTTAATTACAGTAAAACATATCCATTCAAACACCAGAAAACAGTATACACAGCAAACACAGAGGTACAAGCGAACCAAAAATCCAGTGACAATTACCTAACAACAAAAGTCTAGCTAATAGGCTAATAAACAAACTATATACAATATATAAATATATAGCAATATATACAAAATAGGGAATAGAGATTAACAAGGTAAACTTGAGATGCAGGGAGCAAATGGGAAGGAGGAATCAGGACTGGGAAAGGAACAAGGGGAGCAGATAAGCGGCAGCAGAGTACAGGATGCAGGGCAGGACCAAGATCAGGGTCAGGATCAGAATAAATGGCACACAGTATCTGGCAGCAGAGCAAAGCATTGTAGTGAGAGGCATTAGTAAGGAAGGACCTAAATACCTTCCCAGCAGCCAGCATCAGGTGGAAAATGATTACTGCTGGATCTGATGGTTGCTGGGAGACACCCGCTGGTCGACACTGAAACTCCAAACTTCTACTCTTGAAAAAGCACAGTGCCACCAGCAGGTGATCCAGTTCCTGACAATTTATATTCAATAGAACCAAAGGATATAAATTCACTTTGTATGCACTAAATGCCTTTTCAAACCCAGGTTTTACCTTGTAAAAGGGAGGAGTTACAGGAAAAAAGTACAAGAGTTGAAGCAGAACTAAAATGAGCAACATTTAATTCTACTACAATGGTCAGAAGCCCACAAGATCCCTCACTTTTGCTGGGATCTTCCCCACGGCTGTCAGAGGCCAGGTCTGAAACTGCAAACTCTGCCTGTCTGGCGACATCTTTTCTTGCTGAACCACTGAGACAGCTCTCTGACAATTCCATGAATGATCCTGCCTTGAACCTTGAACCATGTGCTTCTCCAAGGAACTCCCTCCAGCCAATATCTCTGTATCTTCACTACTACTCGTTATCAACCCTTGGTTTGTTCTTTGACTATGCGTCTGCTTGATCCAAATCTGCAACCACTAGAAACCAAACCTTGGCTTGTCCTCAACTACGCTTCTGTTTGATCTCAACCTGCAACCACTGGTAACTGACCTTTGGCTTGTACTGACTACACTTCTGCTTATCCCTACCTGCTGTATCTGCTACTGGACGCAGGCTTGCTCATCTCCTTGAGGGGCGATCCTGAGAATTGTTAATTTTGAAATTTAGTTCCAACTTAATTCATGCTAGGTTACTGCCCAGATCAGGAAGAAATACACAAAGAGCACCAAGATTAAATTGAAAGTACACATCTTACTTTTATGTACTGAAGACAGTATTTGTTTGGCCCAGAGTTCAGCTGTAAAAATCTTAGGGGTCTATTTATAAAAAAAATTGCTGTAAAAATGTATCATAAGCATCTGCACAGCCATCACAAATAATCCCCGCATTTTGAAGACTATGTTTAACAGCTCCATCTAGGGGCTATGATGCTGTATTTCTTTCTGACTGAGATATTTGGGGAAAATATTGTATTATGACCACTAGATGGAGCAGACAACCAAAGAAAATAAACCCATTAGGTAAAATACAATTATTTGTGACAGTTGTTCAAATGCTTGAGATATTCGCAGATTGATTTTTACATAAACAGCCACCTTTTTGTGGCAATAAAGAAAGTCAGTATATGCAGCTAAAAAGCAAACGAAGACTGTATCCAAAAATAACTTCACTTTATTTAAAGCGTAATTCTATTATTTCTTGCTGTAAAATCCCAGAATTGTGGCAGAAAATATGTTGGTACAAGAGAATTTATTTCTTAGAGACTTTAGATGTTAATTTTCAATGCTAGAGTTGAACTCTGTGATGTAGAGAATCTTTAGTGGTGAAGATGTATGACCCCATTCTACAGTTGTGTCTTCGGAGCCATAGACCATGCATCCCAGGGGTCACTGTGGGAAAAAAAAGGAAAACTTAATTCAGTTCCTTGATATGGACATAATTAAAAGGTATGCACTAAATGCAATCTAATATTAAAGTATAAATATATAATACAGTCTGCTATTAGCTTTAATATAGCTTTTTTTTTTCTTTTTTTAGCCAACCCCGCACCCCCCCCCCCCCCCCCCCGTTAATTTTTCTACTTCCAGGAAGAGGCCAAGACTGTGTGAGGTTGATACCATAAAAATCCAAGTACTTACACTGCTTGCATTACTAAAAAAAAAAAAAAACAATTTAATGATATCTTTATAATAACAGGGTTACATCAATGTGTGTCATTTGTATCTGCCCAGTTTTAACCAATTGAGGACACAATGTGTTACGCACACCCCAAAAAATGTCATCTTGGTACACAGGACATGCGTACCATGTTCAGTTCTTCTGTCCCTCTGCTTCATACCCCACCGCCCCCCCAATTGCTAGCAATGCTCGGCTCTGAAAATTAAGCTGGAAGTTGCTGTGTACATACAGCAGCTCTAGCAGCTGCTGCTGTCAAAAAAAGAACTTCTGACTCAGAGTTTATTAACAATGTTCAGAAGAAATACAAAAGGACATTGTCACTATTTTTTACTCTGTTCCAATGATCTATACATCAAAGGAGTGAACTTCAATCTGCAGATGCTGTTTTAACATTTGTCTATTTAATTCCATATTAGCCCTTAGTTTACCCTATTCAGCCCGAATTAACTCCCTCTGCCCCTTCTCCCAGCAACTAATATTTTTCTGCTGTTTTTTTTTTTTTTTCATTTCTATTTTGTTAATCATCAAAGAGGTGCTCCAGTAGTTTTTCTGAAAATTGAAAGTCAGCAGTTACTAAAACTGTATTCATTTGCAAATAACTTTGCAAAGCTTTACACCAGAATCTGAGTTTTAATGTAATTTTAAACAGGATGAATTATGAAATTAAAATGTATACTTTTATTCTACAGGAACACTATTTTCTTTTATGCATTGCAAACACTGGTTTAAAAAGTGTCCTTTTTTTAGTTTTGTTACATTTCTTTATCTAAGAATTGTTAAAAAAAAAAAAGTTAATTTTAAAAGACAATATCATAAAAAGAAAGCCTGTTTGTCTTACAATAAATAAATAAATAAATAAAACAATATTTCCTGACAGACTCCATGGCAGCCTACGTGTGGGTTAGTCCCGCCTCCTCCTACCTCATAGGACCCCACTCCCATAAATTTCACTCTGCCCTAGAGACCATGTTCCTTTTTTGTCCTCCTCCTGTTGGATGGATATCAAGTCTTACCTCATGAAGATTTTCGGTCTATTTCCTGGTGATTTACACGATCGATTCCAGGCTGAATTCCTGAAGAGTCCAGTACGCCCTAGCTACTAGCGGGGTAGGACACGGGTGTGCAATCCCATGCATTGGAGAAGCATAAAGCCTGGCCACTGGCGGGCAAGCTGAATATGGCCAATCGTCCTAGCTACTAGCAGGAGGCCCATTAATACACCCCGAATCGATGCACTGGAGGTTTTCATGTCCCAGGTCAGACCGTGGTTCGGAGCGTGCTTGGTAACGTATGGCAGCCATTTTTTGTATCTGTATTTTGTCTTGCTGTGTTTTGGAACGCAGGTGCGTTTCATCTTGCGGCCCCCGGCTCTTCCTGTGTCCCAGCGCAGCTTCCGGGTCACCGCTGGGTGTCTGGGGGCGGTGCTAGCGCAGTGGAGTGGCTGTTGGTGCTCACACATGCGCACGGATGCTGTCTGTCACGGGGGGGGGCGGTGACGTCATCATCTGGCGGCAGATTTAAACTGCTGTCACAGTGGGTCACATCGGGATTGTACTGCGGGCATATGCGGCAGGTTCCCTGTGTTTGATCTGTCTCTGCTAGTGGTAAACTTAATCCTGCTGGATGTCTGTGTGCAGTCTGTGGTGTATGCAGCACTTCCTTATTCCTGTGTTTGTTACAGTCTTCCTGTTAAGAGCAGTATGGATACTTCACCGCCCCCCAGTGGCCAACCCTTACTCTACAGGTAAGAATGGTATTATTTTTACCTATCCCTGTACGGTTCGGATTTAGGGCAGTAGGGGTAGTTTTTCCCTTTTCTCTTAGCCCTTCTAGGTCTGATAAACAAACTAAAGCATGCGAAGATAAGGACCTTACTAGGTCACAACGTCATCACACATCTCCTGGCACTAGTCGCCACAAGTCTTCTACCAAACATCACAAGGAAGGCTCCACGCTTGCATCAGCACAAAGACACCCTGATAGAAGATCTTGCTGGGGTTGTGGAGCACGTGTTTCTGATGGCAAATCACTATGTGATGCATGTTTTGCCCATGCCTCTAGAGAAAGGGGGAATGATAACCAGCAGGTGGAATCCCTGGTTAGACGGGTGGTCCAAGAATCCCTACAAAACCTGGAGGTTGACCGCACCTGTAGCCCCTCGGCTGGTATGGCAGACATCCCCGTTAGGGATAGTCTCAGTACTCCCGGCCCTTCTCAGCAGAGCATTTCCGGCTTCAACTCCTCGGATAGTGAGGACAAATCGGATACTCCTGGCACAGGCTTTGATTTTGCCTTGGTCCCTACCCTGGTTAAGGCAGTTAAGGGAGCCCTAAAGTGGGAGGAGCCAGTAGAGTCTCCATCTAAACAAAGCAAGTACTTCAAACACCTAAAGAAAGAGCGCCATAATTTTCCCTTTTTAGGTGAGCTTGGCGAAATCATCTCGGATGAGTGGGCATGTGCAGAGAGGAAAAATTCTCTGGTATCCAAAGTTTCCAGGATGTACCCATTCAAGAGTGAGGATGTGAAGCACCTGGAGTCAGCGCCCCTAGTGGACGCCGCCCTCATGAGATTAGCGAAGCACGTCACTCTTCCACTCTAAGACACAGTGTCTTTTAAAGATGGGCTGGAAAGAAAAATCGACACTGACCTTAAGAAGATTTGTGTCTGCTGGAATGGCTTGTAAACCAGCCCTAGCCATTGCGGCTTTATCCAAGGCCATGGAGGCCTTGACACTAGAGGTGGATTCGGATCTAAGGTCTGTATCAGAAGAGGTAGCCAGAGCTTCTTCAGTGAATGAGCTCAGACTGGCGGCTTCTTTTCTGGGGGAGGCTTCCCTAGATATTATTCGTCTGGTGGCCCGGGTCATGCTCTCTTCAGTGACAGCTAAACGGGCTCTATGGCTGCTCCCCTGGCTGGCTGATCCTTCCTCCAAGCAGGCTTGGTGCCGTATTCCTTTTCGAAGGGTCTTCCTTCTTCGGGAACAAGCTGGAGAGCGCTATTTCGCGGGCCACGGGCGGTAAGTCGGGGTTCCTCCCGCAGGATCGTCGCCTGCTGGGTCAGAGAAGGACACAGTCCTGACAATCTTCGGATAGAGCGAAGGATGCTCGAAGTTACAAACCTGGTCGTGAATTCCGGAAAACATGGAGGAAAAATCAATCTTCAAACCAAAAGGCTTCCAAAGGAGCCTCTTCTAGTAGCTGGGAAGCGGCTAAGTCCTTTTGATGTTGGGCCTGTCCAGACGGTTCAGGTCGGTGCTCGCCTTCTCCGGTTTCGACACATCTGGGCAGCCTCGATAAGAGATTTTTGGGTCATCAGGACAATCTCCACAGGCCACACTTGGTCGTTCTGCAGTCCACCTATCCTCAAGTTCGTTCCCACAGCTCTTCCACGGTCGGAAGAAAAAAGGCAAATCCTTTCAGCATACGTAGATGCGCTGCTGCTTCAAGGCGCAGTAGTTCCAGTACCAGCCAAAGAGAGGTTTCAAGGCCTCTATTCTCCACTCTTCTTAGTAGTGAAGAAGAATGGCTCCTGGAGACCGGTCATAGACCTCACACATCTAAACTCCTTTATAAAAAAGGAAAAATTCAAAATGGAGACACTATTGATAATCCGCCAGGCGGTTCAACCAGGAGATTGGCTTGTGTCAATAGACTTGGAAGGATGCATATTTCCATGTGCCTATAGCAACAGAGTTCCAGAAATACCTGCGGTTTGCTGTGGATCAACACCATCTTCAGTTTACATGTCTCCCATTCGGGCTCACAACATCTCCTCAAGTATTTTCAAAATTCTTATTGGCTGTGGTAGCCCTGATCAGAATCATGGGAGTTCGTCTTCACCATTATTTAGTCGACTTACTACTTCTGTTGCAAGATCAAGAGCAACTCCTGTTTCACAGAGATCTAGTCACTGCGACTCTTCTCGAGTTCGGCTGGTTGCTAAACCTGGAAAAGAGCCATCTGGAGCCCACACAGGCACTTATCTTTCTCGGGGCTCAATTCAATACAGTCAAGGGCACCATCTCCTTGCCTCTAGAGAAAATCCGATTATCAGAGACAGAGTACAGCTGGCTATGTCATCATCCCATCTCCGGGCCTCACAGTGCCTCAAAATAATAGGTAATATGGTGGCCACGACACCTATGGTGAAATGGGCTCAATGGAGGATGCGTCCTTTTCAAACAGGTTTTCTTTGCCAATGGTGCCCAGGCGACATGGATCATCTGATTTGGATTTCCCCAGTAATGCGGGACAGTCTCCTGTGGTGGTTGCAGAAGAGGAATCTACTCAATTGCCATTCTATCCTTCCCATCTCCTGGGTCACGATAACCAAGGACGCAAGCAACACAGGTTGGGGCACTCATTGCCTATCAGAGATAGCCCAGGGCAAATGGAATCCTCGGTTACACAGGGAAGTCTCGAACATCCTGGAGCTTCGGGCAGCATTTCAAGCTCTCCAAGCATTTCATCACCTTACAGTAGGAACATCTGTCCTCCTGAGGCTGGACAATACCACGGCAGTGTTGTATATAAAGCGTCAAGGGGGAACTCGCAGTCACTCTCTATTGAAAGAAGTCGAGCCAATAATGGTCTGGGCTCAGAAACACTTATCCAACGTCACTGCGGTTTATCTACCAGGATCAAAGAACATCCAGGCGGATTTTCTATCACGAGTCTCCATGGACAACAACGAGTGGAGTCTTCATGCCGATGTGTTTCAGTGGCTAAAATCCCTAGGGTTCCTTCCGGAAGTGGATCTGTTCGCTTCCCCGTGCAACTTCAAGTTGGAGAAGTATTACACGAGATTCAAATGCCCACAAGCTTTCGGGGTGGATGCCCTAACAGAGCAGTGGAGGTTTCACAATGCTTACGCCTTCCCACCAGTTCCAGTCCTCCTTCGATTCCTGACGAGACTCAGGTCGGAAGAAGTGGAGGCTCTTGTGATAGCCCCATATTGGCCGAACAGGCCCTGGTTTCCGATGCTGCTACAGCTGAGCTTTCGCGAGCCAGTTCCACTACCTTGCAGGCAGGATCTCCTGTCTCAGAGAACGGTGTTACACCCTTGCCCGGCCCATCTGCACCTGATGGCCTGGTTTTTGAAAGGGAAAGGCTGGAGGCATTAGGGTGTCCAAGCGGAGCTATCTCCACACTGTTGAATGCGAGAAGAGCTGGAACAAATAGAGTCTACGTAAGGATATGGAAGAAGTTCATGTCTCATATCTCCGGAAATATGGATGTGCAAGGCACTCCAAAGGATCAACATATTTTGAGTTTTCTACAATCTGGCCTGGATCTGCCTTTATCAGTCAGCTCTCTTCGAGTTCAAGTGTCAGCTATCTCGGCTTTCACAGGAACATCCTGGGCAAAGCATCCCCTAGTGAGGCAATTTTTCAGAGGAGCTTCTAGGCTCAGACCACAAAGGAAGCCCAGATTCCCTAAGTGGGATCTTCCGCTTGTTCTGGATTTCTTTGCAGACCTCAGAAGAGATAACCTGGTTCAACTCTCCATCAAAGAATTGTCTCTTATAGTAGCGTTCCTGGTGGCAGTCACCTCAGCAAAAAGGGTCTCAGCAAAGAACCCTTTTTGATGTTTTTCCCGGATCGGGTGGTTCTGATTCCCATGTTGGATTCTCATCCTAAAGTATCCTCTATTTTTCATGAAAATCAGGAAATTGTCTTGCCAACGTTCAAATCCTCTGACTCTGCGACTCATCCACTGGATGTAGAGTAAATTCTGAAGCTATATCTGGAAGCCACATCTCATTTCCGCCATATGGATTATCTGTTTGTCCTGTTCTATGGGAAGAATAAAGGCTTGCGTGCTTCATCTAGAACAATCGCATCTTGGATTGTCCAGTCCATTCAGTGGGCCTATAGAGCTAAAGGGTTGGCTCCCCCGGAGGCTGTGACAGCGCATTCTACAAGAGGAATGTCGACTTCTTGGGCAGCGTTCCATCATGTGGCTCCTGAAGTTGTATGCAAGGCGGCCTCATGGTCTTCAATTCATACTTTCATTGCTCATTATTGTGTCGAGCCAGCTTCTTTATCATCTGTTGATTTTGGTTTGCGGATACTATCAGTTGATGGTGCAAATTTAATTTCTTTTGAACAGCAGATTGCCCACCCTGGTGTGTTTGGCTAGTTATTTCCCACACGTAGGCTGCCATGGAGTCTGTCAGAAAAACGGAAAATTTATATCAAATACTTACCGTAATTTTCCTTTCCTGATGGACTCCATGGCAGCCGGAGTCCCCACCCATCTGCCGGAGGAGGCTATTTTATGGAACATGGTCTCTAGGGCAGAGTGAAATTTATGGGAGTGGGGTCCTATGAGGTAGGAGGAGGCGGGACTAACCCACACGTAGGCTGCCATGGAGTCCATCAGGAAAGGAAAATTACGGTAAGTATTTGATATAAATTTTCCGTTATGTATCACTTTGTTATTTTAAAGGATAATTTCACCTTTACAAAAAAATTATGAATGCACCTTTTTTTGCATGTAAAAAAAATAAGCATTTTAAACATTGCACCCATGATGGGTTTAATGCCATGATCCTGCAGACTGTTTGTGTAGATGTCTACCCATACCTAGGATACGGGCAGCAAGGAAGCTCAATGAACTACCTAGAGCGCTCAGCAGCTCCCTGAAAGTTCATTGAGAACTACAAGCCGACAGTCGCCAAGGCTGTTGGGACTTTTTTTTTTTACATTCTCAGAACATTGTGAATGAATGACGTGGCTGGGCGGGTGGACCGTACCGGTCTGAGATATTTTAGATTGTGACAGCGGGTGAGGGTAGAAGATTTCATGCTCACTGTCAAAACGGGGGGATCGGGGTGGTGCAGGGACTGGTGCATCTGTAACATGATACACTTTGATAATGGGTGTAACATGTAGCATGTTACAAAAGGTGAATTTACCCTTTAAGTAATGACAATGTTATTGCCAAATAAGATGGTCTATGGAAGAAATGTAAAAATTGCTCTGGTCCATAGGGGGTGCACAAATGTGAGAAGGGAAATGGTAAATGAATTGTAAGTGTTTGTAAACCAATCAAGCTGGAAACTCTACACATATGAGCCAATACTTACAATTTGATGTAATCATAAATGTTGGTTATATTCAGACTAACCTTTAGGCATGCAGTCATATTTTTTCTGTCTGAAAGTTTCTGGTATTCTCTAACTATGTTTATTGTTATTATTTGGTAATAATAAAAATTAATTTTACTATTAGAACAACTGTAAAATAGGATAGACCGGCCATTCTCAACCAGGGTTCCTCCATAAGTTGCTAGGGGTTCCTTTAGCTGTTGCTGAAAAACGTCCTCTTTATTCGTTCCTGCATAGTTCTGGAGCCAAGGCTTTTGGTCAGAGCTAGCTGCTTGACACCAATGATATTTTGGTTGTCAGTAAGGGTGGCATTCTGACCTCCAGTGGCGTAGCGTGGGGGGTGCAGAGGGGGCCACTGGCACCGGGCGCAACATTTAGGGGGGCGCATCTTACGCCCGCCATCTGCGGGATAATAGTGTCCCCCTGTGACAATGCCCCGTCCGGGGCAGGCTGTTTCCTGCATTTGGCTCTGTCCCTTTGTGCAGGACGAGCGGTGGACACTGAAGGTGTCACGTGCGGCCAGGGGGCGGGGCTGGTCGTAGGTGAAGATGGCAGCACCGCTTTTGGAGCCTCTCCTGTCTGTCCACAATGGCTGCCTCCACGCTGGCTGCTGCTGGCACGCTGTGTCTCTCCTCCCCTCCAGATCGCCTCCTCAACTCCCCAGTGTCTGGACACAGAAAGAGTGATGTGCTGCCTGCCCCAGGGGCCCAGGGAAGTGGACATGGGAGGGGGATAGGTCAGTGTAGGGGGTTGTCATTGTAGGTGTCAGTGTATGGGGGGGTCAGTGTAGGGGGGCAGTGTATGGGGGGGGTCAGTGTAGGTGTTAGTGTATGGGGGGTCAGTGTATGGGGGGGGGGGTCAGTGTAGGTGTCAGTGTATGGGGGGTCAGTGTATGGGGGGGGGTCAGTGTAGGTGTCAGTGTATGGGAGGGGTCAGTGTAGGGGGGGCAGTGTATGGGGGGGGTCAGTGTAGGTGTCAGTGTATGGGGGGTCAGTGTATGGGGGGGGGTCAGTGTAGGTGTCAGTGTATGGGAGGGGTCAGTGTAGTTGTCAGTGTATGCGGGGTCAGTGTATGGGGGGGGGGGTCAGTGTAGGTGTCAGTGTATGGGGGGGTCAGTGTAGGTGTCAGTGTATGGGGGGGGTCAGTGTATGGGGGATTAGTGTAGGTGTCAGTGTATGGGGGGGGTCAGTGTAGGGGGGCAGTGTATGGGGGGGGGTCAGTGTAGGTGTCAGTGTATGGGAGGGGTCAGTGTAGGGGGGGCAGTGTATGGGGGGTCAGTGTAGGTGTCAGTGTATGGGGGGTCAGTGTATGGGGGGGGGTCAGTGTAGGTGTCAGTGTATGGGAGGGGTCAGTGTATGGGGGGGGGTCAGTGTAGGTGTCAGTGTATGGGAGGGGTCAGTGTAGTTGTCAGTGTATGGGGGGGGGGGTCAGTGTAGGTGTCAGTGTAGGAGGTGTCAGTGTATGGGGGGGGTTAGTGTAGGGGGTGTCAGTGTATGGGGGGTCAGTGTAGGTGTCAGTGTATGGGGGGGTCAGTGTATGGGGGGTCAGTGTAGGGGTCAGTGTATGGGGGGGTCAGTGTATGGGGGGTCAGTATAGGTGTCAGTGTATGGGGGGTCAATGTAGGTGTCAGTGTATGGGGGGTCAGTGTAGGTGTCAGTGTAGGGGGGGTCAGTGTGTGGGGTCAGTGTAGGTGTCCGTGTATGGGTGGGGGTCAGTGTAGGGGGTGTCAGTGTATGGGGGGTCAGTGTAGGTGTCAGTGTATGGGTGGGGGTCAGTGTAGGGGGTGTCAGTGTATGGGGGGTCAGTGTAGGTGTCAGTGTATGGGTGGGGGTCAGTGTGTGGGGTCAGTGTAGGTGTCAGTGAAGTTGTCAGTGTAAGGGGGGTTCAGTGTAGGAGTCAGTGTAGGGGTGTCAGTGTATGGGGGGGTCAGTGTAGTTGTCAGTGTATGCGGGGTCAGTGTATGGGGGGGGTCAGTGTAGGTGTCAGTGTAGGAGGTGTCAGTGTATGGGGGGGGGGTCAGTGTAGGTGTCAGTGTATGGGGGGTCAGTGTAGGTGTCAGTGTATGGGGGGTCAATGTAGGTGTCAGTGTATGGGGGTCAGTGTAGGTGTCAGTGTATGGGGGGTCAGTGTGTGGGGTCAGTGTAGGTGTCAGTGTATGGGTGGGGGTCAGTGTAGGTGTCAGTGTAGGGGGTGTCAGTGTATGGGGGGTCAGTGTAGGTGTCAGTGTATGGGGGGGGTCAGTGTATGGGGGGGTCAGTGTAGGTGTCAGTGTATGGGTGGGGGTCAGTGTAGGTGTCAGTGAAGTTGTCAGTGTAAGGGGGGTTCAGTGTAGGAGTCAGTGTAGGGGTGTCAGTGTATGGGGGGGGGGTCAGTGTATGGGGGGGTCAGTGTAGGTGTCAGTGTATGGGTGGGGGTCAGTGTAGGTCTCAGTGTAGGGGAGTCAGTGTGTGGTGTCAGTGTAGGGGGGGTCAGTGTGTGGGGTCAGTGTAGGGGGGTCAGTGTATGGGGTCATTGTAGGGGGGGTCAATGTAGGTGTCAGTGAAGTTGTTAGTGTAAGGGGGGGGGTCAGTGTAGGTATAAGGTAGGTCTCTGTAGAGGTCAGCTAGGTCAGTGTAGGTGTCAGTGTAGGAGTCAGTGTGTGGGGGTCAGTGTATGGGGGGTCAGTGTAGGTGTCAGTGAAGTTGTCAGTGTAGGAGTCAGTGTATGGGGGGTCAGTGTAGGGGGTGTCAGTGTATGGGGGTGTCAGTGTATGGGGGGGTCAGTGTATGGGGGGGTCAGTGTGGGGGTCAGTGTAGGGGGTGTCAGTGTATGGGGGGGGGGTCAGTGTAGGGGTCAGCGTGGGGGTCAGTGTAGGGGTCAGTGTAGGTCTCAGTGTAGGGGAGTCAGTGTGTGGTGTTAGTGTAGGGGGGCCAGTGTGTGGTGTCAGTGTGTGGGGTCAGTGTAGGGGGTAAGTGTGTGGTGTCAGTGTGTGGGGTCAGTGTAGGGGGGTAAGTGTGTGGTGTCAGTGTGTGGGGTCAGTGTAGGGGGGTCAATGTAGGTGTCAATGAAGTTGGTAGTGTAAGGGGTGTCAGTGTAGGTGTCCGTGTATGGGGGGTGTCAGTGTAGGTATAAGGTAGGTCTCTGTAGTGGTCAGCTAGGTCAGTGTATGGGGGGTCAGTGTAGGTGTCAGTGAAGTTGTCAGTGTAAGGGGGGTCAGTGTAGGAATAAGGTAGGTCTGTGTAGTGGTCAGCTAGGTCAGTGTAGGTGTCAGTGTAGTGGTCTTTGTGTAGGGGGCGCAAATTACTTACCTTGCCCCGGGCGCTGACAACCCACGCTACGCCACTGCTGACCTCTACTGTAGGAGGAGCATTCTTCTCACTGGCACTCAATAAATTAGTTTTAGCACGGGTTCCCCAAAACCTGAAAATTATTTCAAGTGGTCCTTTGTAATAAAAAAAAAGTTGAGAAAGGCTGGGATAAACTGCAAAACCTTCATGCTGTACTTACCGAGTAGCATTGTTCAAGGGTTGTTCAGGTAGTGGATATCACTGATGTGGCCTATAAATCAAGTAAATGGTTTGGTTTATTTTTCATACATCCATTGAGTAAGACAATGCTGATGTTCTGCTGGTGAGATTTTTATTTTATTTTAATTCATTAAAATTATATAAAAGCATGTATGAAAAATGGCTAATACATACTAAAATACAGTATATATTTTGCATAGTTTGTCTGGGTGAAAAAAGACACAAGTCCATCTAGTTCAACCAATAAATTTTGCAGGCATCTCCCCCCAGAACACCATCAATAGCATCTCTTGTATCTTGTTACAGTATTGCATAAGACAAAATGTTTGCTTTCAATCAAATGATGAAAACTCGAACAAGAGCATGGAGAGTCATTGATGGGGAACCGCAATACTGTAATATAAGAACCAACCACTTAAAGATTGTGCCATCCTTGTGTCTACAAGCCCAAACATCCCTTACCAGGGGTAGAGCCCATGAGGATACCAAGGAGAAGTAACCCTAATATCTGATCAGTGAACTCTGGTGATCTCTACAAGATTTTCATTGCCAACACTCACAATGGCAGTACTAAATACAATTGATCTTGATACAGTATATGGGTGGTATGAGATGTTACAATTCATCCAGTTTCATCTCATTGTGGTCTTTTTTCCAGAACAGATACCACAATGTATCCCAAATGAAGCCTTTGTATTCCCTCTGTAAATGAATAGGCTGAAATAATTTCCAACCCAACTGATTTCTGAGTAAATGGCCCAAACCTTATACTGTTATTTGAAAAATGGTAATTCCAGCACCGCTTTTTCCCAAAGAAGTTCAGGAAACAAATCCTGTGTTGATATTGTTTACTCTCAATACACTGAAAACTTGCATATCAACATTATAATCATTTGAACCTGCAGCAGCTACCTTTAGCCCACCTTAATTTCCTGAAATCTGAATAGCTTCAAGATTCACCAATCCCTCTACTCCTAATCCATACTGTTGTTGCCATGTCTTTCGCAGCTGTTAGCTGTCTCTGCCATCAATCATTTTTGCCCTTCATCCTGTGTGAGCATGATCTTTATAGCTTTCTTTTAGATGTGCATCCCCGCAAGACACTTGGTGTTGCAGACTTTAGCTGTGCATCCTACTAAATAGTTTCTTGTTAAAGTCTGCAACACCCAGTGACCAGCAGATATGCACATCTAAAGGGAAGCTATAAAGATCATGCCCACACAGGATGAAGAGCAAAAATGATTGATGGGAATGTGTTCTTTCATTAAATGCTTCCCTCTATACAGGTAGAGTAAGTTTCTGGCTGGAACCCCAGACCTGACATCTCAAAACACAGGTAGGCCTTCTCTAGGCAGCAGGCCTAGGAGGAAAGCAGAAATCACCTACCTCTTCCAAGCCAGGCTCTTGGGAGTAAAGACCTTCACAAGGTCAACCCAAAGATTTATACCCTTCCCCAGCAAGCACCACTGACGACAAACCTCTTGGTGGTTAGCCAAAGAAGGACATTGATATTCATAATCCAGGCCTATTTCTCTTCGAAGTGGACAATCAGAGATACAGAGGCGTAACTAGAACCTTCAGGGCCCCGGTGCAAGAAACCATGAAGGGCCCCCTGGACCCCTGGCGCCCTGGGGCCCTTTACTCTAGTTGCGGGGCCCTTTATTACGGTGAGGGAAGGGAGAATTCTGAAGGGGGGGCAGCACAGAAGGGGGGGGGACCAGGGGAGCACACAGGGGCCCAGAGACAGCAGAACACAAGTGAACTGGATAGGAGGGGCGGCAGGGGCAGCATACAGAGGAGACAATCTCCTCCATTTTCCTCCTGCAGCTACAGAAGGAAAAAGGAGGACAGTGATTTCTCTACATGCTGCCCCCGCCACCCCTCCTATTCAGGTGTACAGGGGAGCCACATGGGCCCCCTTGAGCATGGGGCCCGGTTGCGATTGCAACCCCTGCAACCCCTGTAGTTACGCCCCTGCAGAGATAGTCTATACCAATTAAACTGTAGTTGAATACAGTCAAGCAGTACTAAATTTAGAGAGACAATCCATGTTAAGGTAGGGTGGCTACATAAGTGTACATTAGACTTCAGCTTTAAGGCTAAATAATGTCTACTCAGTGTCACCTATGTCAGGATCTTCTGCATGGTGAGCAGGATAACGCCAGAGACGAATGATAATATTAATGCAGAGCTGAAATAGTGTAACACTTTTATGTATAACAGAAAGTGTTTACATTATCACCTGTTTTTTATTAGCTTTTTTATAGCGATATTCTCGCATTATAATAAACAGCAAAGGAGGAAATAAGCTCTGTGTCTGCTTTTACACCATGCAATTAACATTAGAAACTCTTTCTCTAACAGAAATATATATTATGTGCAAAGGTTACATCAAACAAGTTTCAGTTTTAAAGCATTTCTTACCAAGCTGCTGGGGGATGAATTCTTCCAAAGATGTTTTCGCACAAGATCCATAACCTGAGGCAAAAATAAGTTAGAATCAGGCTATTTGCAATACAGACTCACTGGAGAATTTCAAATGGCTCGGTTATAAACTATCCAATGTTCACAGCTAAATAGTACATCCAGACAGGATATGGCAAGGTGGGCTCAGAAAAATGAAAAAGCCTACCACTAAGCCAGAGCTGAGCACAGAATACTCTCCCAAATTCTGTTGTTTTGGGGGGGCCTTATTTTTTAATGCATGATAAAAAAGAAACATGCAGATACGTTTTAAAACAATATCCAACATTCTTGCAATATTATAACCCTTTCCATAGGCAGTTGAACCTAATTTTTTTCAATTTAGCTGAAAACCAGGACTGAAGTTGCACCAATTCTGCGAGATTTATTGGAGTCAGTTAAGGTCAACAGAGTCAGTTAAGGTATTTTTGGAGGTTCCTAAATGTCAAGAAAACAGAATACATGGACATGTCCGAAGGTCTATGCGTGCGCACGGAAAGGTTTACATACCAGTGCACAGGATGAGGGCCGTGCGTGCATGCATCAACATGAACTAGCTTGCATGTCTGGAACTGACTTTGATGCCCAGTGGGCTATTTAAAGTATAGCAGAGCTTAAAGTGGTCATATACCACTGGAATTTTTTTTTTTCCCTGCAAGGTAAAGTCAGAATGTGCTAGCATGCATCGCATACTAGCACATTATGTGAAACTTACCTTAAAGCTAAGCCATTCCAGCGCTGCAATGTCAGCACAGCAGGGGCTCTCATCTTCACCCGTCTTGCTTCCGGGTTCGTGGAATCGATGGCTGCAATGATGTCACTCCTGCGCATGTCCAAATGAGCCGCCTTTCACGGCACAGGGCTCTGAAGGAACGGCCGCTTCAGGGCTCTGATGTCACTGGCTGCATATAATGTAAATTTCTCCTAAACGGTGCAAATTTAGGAGATATTTACACTACCTATAGGTAAGCCTTATTATAGGCTTACCTATATATAGGTAAAAGGCATGTATAGAAGTTTAATTCCTCTTTTGGAGAATTGCTGAGTGGTCATCAGCTGTTGAAACCCGTGACCAGACATATTTCTGTTTCATCTGTGCTCAAACTGGTTTGCCCTCTAACTTCGACTGATCTTGATCCTTTTATTATCTGACCTCTGGGCTTTGATCTGATTTCACCTCCTGCCTTTCAATTTGGTATCATTTGCTGTTCTTGTGCTACTGATCCTGGCCTGGCTTCTGTTCATGCCTTTGTCTCCTGAATCTGCATCTCAACCTGCCTGATTGTTGCCTACTTCTGCTTTCCTGACTACAATTCTGTCTTCCACATGCACATTATTCATAATGACATCCTGTATGAGTTCCAGCCATGCATCTCCAGTCACTCTGCATTACCTAGACTTTCATCTGGCCAGTACTTACCTGCAGTCACCCGTGCCACTTTGTCAGGACCTGGGTTACCTGTTGGTGGCACTGTGATTCCTGGAGCAGAATGTTTTAGTCTGTTGCTTTAGTGTCCACTAGTTGGCATCTCCCAGCAGCCAGCAGTTTCTATTAATCACCACCTGATGCTGGTTGCTGGGAGGTTATTTAGTTTCTCCTCGGCTAGTACTCTTTTAAGTTGGTGTTTTCTTTTTCTGTGCTGTGCTAAGTAGGATGTTGCTTGCCATGTATACTGCTCCTTTTCTTGCTTTTGCCTTGCATCCTGTACTTTGCACCCTGCTGCCTTATATCTGCTCCCCTTGTTCCTGATCCCAGTCCTGGTTCCCCCTACCTTGCATCTCTGGTATTACCTGTGACCCGTGTTCCTCAGTATATATTGTAATAAAGTTAGCTAGTTAGGTGTTTTGCCATTTGGTTAATTGTTCACTTATATCTTTATGTTAACTGTTTGCTGGTGTTTGGATGTCTTTTGCTGTACTTTTAATAAATTCAATTAAATATATATATATATATATATATATATATATATATATATATATATATATTTTTTTTTTAATTTATTTTTTATTGTGAGCTAGGGATAGGTAGCGGGTACAAAAGCTCCCTGGGGTGAGCACACTTCCAGGCACAGATAACAGATCCAGGGAGTGAAATCAAACAGTGCAGTGTTTACTGGTGCTATATACAAGACCCATTCACAGGTGCTGTACAGTGTTTCCAGAAAATAAACAGGCAAATATTAACAAAACAAAAGCCTAGCTGTAGCCGTAACTAAACAAATATACCTGATCCTACTTATCGGGCTTAGCAAGCCGACCACTTGTCAGCTTCCACATACACAATTTGTTTGTTTTCACCAACCTCATCAGCTCTCTCAGACAGGACTTGCCAGATTCCCCAGGATGAGAACATTGGCTGTCTGTCTCAGGTGAGATTCAATTTGCAGAGGGAAGAGGAGTAAACCCTGTGCTGGATCATGAATCAGAGATCCCTAAGCCTATATGTCTACAGACGAAGACTGGGATGCCATTAAAGTTCATGTGCGTGAGAAAGCAGGCGTCCCAAAACTTTTGGTAATATAGTGTACCTTAGAGGTGGTACCTGCATTATTTTTCTTTTTTCATTTATCTTTACCTTGTAATCCTGTGGCTAACACATTTCCCGACCTGATGTTGTTTTGCTCCCTCACTCCACTGTATCTATGGAAAAACTATGGCTGTCACACGGGGCTGTTCTAGTCTGGACTACAAATATGTCCTCCTCTCTTCATTTCCATTACATGTGGGAGAGTGGGG
Source organism: Pelophylax lessonae (assembly GCF_965119305.1). Classification (NCBI taxonomy): domain Eukaryota; kingdom Metazoa; phylum Chordata; class Amphibia; order Anura; family Ranidae; genus Pelophylax; species Pelophylax lessonae. The sequence goes on from NC_138770.1 coordinate 75,688,105, forward strand.
CAATTTTGAGTTTAATGAAGATAGCTTGGAAGGAAGATAACACTGCTTGTGATTTCAGTTGAATTCACAGGGAGTGACCAGGACACCGCATTTATAAACATAATCAACAGGTATTTTCTGTACTTGCTAAAAATATACCTAGTCTGGAAAAAAAGAAATCTAATGCAGCCATACTTTTTTTGTTAATGGGTTTAGATATCTTTTAACTCTAACCCTAACACTATGTTGTATTTTGTTACAAATATAGTTTCAGTAAAATCACTCCACTCATCCCTAAATTAAATAAAGGATGTGATTTTAGCCACACTCTGGAGGTGAGGGGTTCCAGAAGCTGCATGCAAGTTGTGTCACTGTGGCTCAGCTAAAGCAAGCTATACATCATACAATTTTCTTTAATCACAGGTTGAAAGAAAGAAAATTGCTCAATCCCCCAATCAACACAGTCAATGTTGAGGGGGAAATCCTTCCCATTGCACTATTGTATTCTGACAGCGGCAGGTTTCCAAGCCACAAGGCAATCTGACAGCTATAGCCACCAGCAGTAATCGCTTGAAAAAAAAACCCGACAGACTGGTTGGTGTTCTGAAGTCGATCGATGGATCAACCTCAGTACAACCAGCCTTCACATAAATGGATAGAAAGTCGTCCGGTTCCTGCTGAACCAGCCAAACTTTGATCCACCTATGGCCAGCCTAAGATTATGGGACAATTGCATGGGAGAGTGAAATTAATAGAACTTTTTATTTTTCTGTTTCAATCATTTTATTAAAATATTTTAATACACATAACTAAATAGAGTTGTAGTCAGACAGAATGATCATTTAAGCTGAAGGATAAATTTCTAATTAATACTTAAAGTAGAAATCCAGCCTATTCATAACCAAGCTTAAACCTGCTCCCATTTCCCTTCTAAATCCTATTCTATATACTTTGTGAAATGAACATGTGTATACTTACCTATTGTGAGAGTGATCCAGTCCAGTCATGAGATCTCTCCAGCAGCCAGATTCAGTAAAGAGTAGAGATCGCTGACAATGGCTGCAGAGCCTGGGCAATGATGTCACCCATAGGTAGAGATAGACAGAACAACTGTTAAATTTGCACCATCAACATTGCCAAAAGTTGATGAGCGGTGATTTACTAATGCTTAAAGTGAAATAATAAAAATGAAAAATTCCTTTAAATATAGTGCCTAGGAGGTCCCCTTAGTCTGCCTGGAAAGTTGTGCATGTGTGCAGTGTATAGAACCTGCTGCAGCAAAAGTGACATTAATAAAGCCAAATAAATGACATTTTCTGTGTAAGCTTTCTTTATTTTCTAATCAACGGCTTGTGTAGCCAGTCTGTATAATGAGGCCACAATTTAGTGCACTCGGAACAAGATTAGAATCTTTTTAAATAAATTCTGGTGTCTGCTTCGTAGACTTTGGACAGAAGTAACAGGTGCGAAAAATTGGGCTTTGGGTGTTGGTGATCCCTTCACACTGTAACCCTATAGAGGTACTCTTGATGAAAGCAAGGAATTGGCCTTGCTTGTTCCTACCTTCCTCAACCTCAGAACCAACTTTAGAATCAAGTAATGGCTGTGCATTGCCAAAGTGCAAGTGGCTGCAGCTGTGTTCAAATAACTCAGCTGACTCTTTCATGCATGATACTGGGGCTACGGCAGGAGTAGCTGTGGACAAGGAGGCAGAATAAGCCACTGTGGCAGCTGTGGTGGACTACTAGCTTGGGCGATAGAGGATGAGGAACATGGTTTAGTAAGCCAGTCCACCACCTCCTCTGCATGCTGTGGGTGGATATCACTGGCAACATCACTAAACAGAGGAAATAGTCCCTGCCTGAGGATGGTCTACACCCACCTTTGCCTGTGGACACAGACGCTGCTGGCCCCCTCACAGTGCGATGGGAACGTCTGCCTCCGCTTGTTGGCCTCCCAGACTTGATGGAGGGGGGAATTATTACCAAAATGTAATAGAAATGGGAAAATGTGTATTTGGATGCACTTTAATCAATGTAAAGTGGTGTTTGGTGCACTTTAAGTTTAGGACTCACTACACAGACACACTCCACTGACACACTACAATTTACTGCAGTAAAACTGCACTGACGCACTTCCATACACTGTAGAAAAAGTGCACTAATGCACCTCAATATACTGCAGTATAAGTGCACTAAAGCACTTCAATATACTGCAGTAAAAGTGCACTAACACACCTCAATATACTGCAGTAAAAGTGCACTAATGCACTTCAATATATTGCAGTAAAAGTGCCTTAACGCACTTCAATATACTACAGTAAAAGTGCACTAACGCAATTCAATATAGTGCAGTAAAAGTGCAATAACACAATTCAATATACTGCAGTAAAAGTGCACTAACGCAATTCAATATAGTGCAGTAAAAGTGCAATAACACAATTCAATATACTGCAGTAAAAGTGCCCTGACACCCTATACTGACACACTTCAATATACTGCAATAGACCTGTCCTGACACACTAAGCTGATACACCTCAATATACTGCAGTAAACCTGCCCTGACACATTAAACTGACAAGTAAAAAATGAAAGTCGCACTACCCTCACGCTGCACTATCACTGTATTCATACTACACTGACACTCTACACTCACATAATATTCACAATAGCACACTATAGCACACAAACTTGCTAGTAGAAATAAACAGAGCCCTGTTCTATCTATAGCCACTTCAGTATCACGCTGTGAGAAATGTCTATGAGCAATGAGCCATGATTGGGCACAGTCATCATTACTTTCTCCAATCATGGCTCTGACAGTGTTCTGTACCCCGATTGGGCAAATCATTCATTGCTTCAGTCAATCCGGGCTAACAATGCACTGTGGTGCGCTCAGCAGGCCAAACAAACATCGAACACCCCGACAACTCAGGTGTTCATCGAACAGGCAAACAGCTAATGTTCAGCCAAAATTCAAACTAGACCTAAACCGTTCGCCCAACACTACACACTATATGTGACAAACAATTGCACTCACCACAAACATATGACCCCTTAGTTAAAAAAGGTAATATTGCGCTTAATCCTATTTTTGAGGGGTTCTCAAGTGGTCTGGTTCACAAGTAATTCTCCCTTATTTAGATATTTCTTATCAAATATGCTCATAGTGTAGTATTTATTGACCAAAATGTGCAAAAATGAATAACAAAGTAGTAAACTCACATTATCAGGTGCCCAGTACCTCAGCACTAATGCACACTGCTCAATACTCTATAAGCTGCCACTCCGTGCATTCCAAAGCCCGCAACCCGAAAATAATGTCACCACGTTACTGGAAATGACAGACATAGTACTGACTCTACATGTTTTGCTATGTCAGTATGAATGTATGTCATTCAAACCTAGAAGAAGACTGGTATTCACTATTCAACTCTGGAGTGATGTAGCCCCAGAGAAGAGGTAAGTTTTTCAGCCTAAGGTTTGTGTTTGTGTGTGTGGGGGTATTAAATATTTAACATATTACAAAACCCTGATTGGGAATTAACAAACAAATTAAATGGATAAGAAAAAGTTTATATAAAAATTCTATAGATTAAGTAGCTAACAGACTATTGTTATACCAAGCAAATGCTAACCTTTTTATCCAGAAGACAGCCAAACAGCAGCAAAAAGAAACCCTGTGGGGTGAAAAGAACATACATGTATATAAAATAGCTTTTCATCACAGTAAACATTTTTAACATTTTACATTTTGGGGGAACTAGGGCTGTGTTTTATTTGTCAGCGATACATAGGAGTGAATCTGCTTGAGTTTGGTTTGTGGGAGGTTTGGCGAACTCAGTGGCAAGTCCATTTTAAAGGCAATCTAGTACTAAAAAGAGGCATGGAGAGAAGGCCGCTGCCATGGGAAGGAGTTAGTTCGGTTGAAAAAGGGCACAAGACCATCTAGTTCAACAAATAAAAAAAATAAAAATCATACAATTCCATATACGCAATCCTATACCAACAGTTGACCAAGAGGAAGGAAAAAACCCCCAGCGAAGCATGAAGCAATTTGCTCCAGCAGGGGAAAAAATTCCTTCCTGATCCCCCTGAGAGGCAATCAGATATTCCCTGGGTCAACTTTACCTATTAATGTTAGTACCCAGTTATATGTACAATTAGGAAAGAATCCAGGCCTTTTTTAAAGCAATCTACTGAGCTGACCAGAACCACCTCTGGAGGGTGTCTATTTCACATTTTCACAGCTCTTACTGTGAAGCAACCTTTTCGTATTTGGAGATGAAACTCTTTTCCTCTAGAAATTCCTCCTTGTCCTCCGTGATGACCTTAAAGTAAACAATATGATTTTTGTACTCACCATAAAATCCATTTCTCTTAGTTCATCAATGGACACAGTGCTCCATTAATCATGACTCTAGGGTTATATCGCCTCCTGCAGAGTAGGATTAGGTAGAACAAAAAACTTGCTTACGCCCATAGCCCGTCCTGAGCTGGTATATAACCCCCTATCTGCTATAGGTATTCAGTTTAGTAGCAAGCAGTATTAGAAGTATCAAAACTCCATAGAGGGGTGGGTGCTGAACTTAGAAAAATAGATTTTACGGTGAGTGCAAAAATCCTATTTTCTCTTTAGTTCATCAACAGACACAACGTTGCAGTAATCATGAAGACACAACGTTCCAGTAATCATGATTATAGGGAAGTGCAAAAGTAGCGCCAAAAGGAAAATGAGGGGTGGGTAAAAAAACCCAAGGCTTAACACAAGAGCCCTAACTGGGTCACAGGAGCTCAACCAGGACACAAGAGCCCCATCTGAAATAAAAATTGAAAGAAAAACAACCCTCAAGAAGGAACAGCCCCTCTTAAACAGCTTGCAGCCAGAAAAGCATCCGCAGATTCCAAAGTTTCTACTTTGTAGAACTTGATGAAAGTATGCACCGACGACCAAGTGGCCAACTTGCAAACCTGAGATATTGATACTTGATGACAGAAAGCCCAGGAAGTACTAAGCGCCCGAGTAGAATGCTCTGTGACAGGGAAATTAGGAACCTGACCTTTAAAAGAGTAGGCCTGAATCACTGTCTGTCTGATCCATCTAGAGATGGTAGCCGAAGAAGCGGCCAGCTCTTTCCTTGGTCCTTGTGTAACCACAAAAATCGAGTCTGACATCTGAATGGACTCTGTGGCTGCCAGATACACCTGTATTGCTTGAACCACATCCAAGGTATGCAGAGCAAATTCCTTGAGAAGAGCTGGCTTGAGACACAAGGAAGGCAATACAATGTTCTCATTCAAATGGAAGTCCGGAAAACAACCTTAGGTAGGACTAATGGAAAGGAACGAAGAACCACCTTATCTCTATGGACCACCAAATAGGGACTATGTGTAATGCTCCTGCGTTTTACGTATGATGTGGATTTTCAGCTGCAGAAATATTCCACTTCAGTAGTCATGTAGAGAAACGCTGAGACACCATTCCCAACTCTCAATGACTCATCATGTGTGGATGATCTCAATTCAGCAAGTAAATACACACACTCAATAAGATGTTTCCTAGAGTGGCTTATGTATATAGTAACACAGTGATGATAGGCTGAAGAGACAGGTTGGGTAGAGATGGTAGATGACAGACACTTGAAAGGAAATGTTCTTGAAAGTAAGATAGTAGCAGATGGGATGCAGATAGGTTTAGCAATCATGTATGGTAGATGATGACAGAGTAGCAGGTGGACATACAAGAGAGATCAACCCAGTGCAAGAACAGGTGGTAGTAGGCTCAAGAGCTAGCAATCTTAGATAATGCAGATCTAGTAATAGTCCTTAGTATGCAGAGCTAGATAGTGTAAGCTTTAGTATAAAGGTTATAGAGGTTTCCCCTGTGGGGTACTTATCACTAATAGCAATGTAGCAGAGGAGAGGTTCGGCAAGAGCGGATGATCCGGTAGCGGGATACAGGGTTCCGACAGCGAGGTATGCTTGCAAGCATGTGAGCTTCAAGACAGGTTAGCATCAAGGCACAAAGCAGTTTGAACGAACACATGTGAGTGAGAGCCGGCGATCTAAATAGCCATCCAGTCCGGCGCTCAGTGATGACAGCATCAGTCTTAAAGGTGTATGCGCACCTTACCAAAAGAGAATGGTGGGGCGCATACACTTATGAAAGAGTAATTAGGGTACCCAAAGGTACCAGAACATTACAGTACCCCCCCCCCTTAAGGCCGGCTCCTGAAGGCCTCTGGAGCTGGTTTGTCTGGGTACTTCGCATGTGTAGCACCACCCCCGCAGGAGCTGCTGATTATATTATTGGGTCTACACCCTGCCTAACAACCCAATCAAATTGGCTTGATCCCTCCTCAGGCACAACTGACCCAGAATAGGACTGGACTATCAAATAGATACACAGGTTGGAATACAATACTTCACTATGCAACAATACCTTGTTACCTTCTTGAATAGTAGTCCTTCTGGGTGACACAATGGAACAACGCACAAGGTTGTAATTAACCAAACTTAGTTTACTATATATCAAATTGAATAGGGGAGATACAATACAATACAATACAAGTCCATAAAAGGTTATTTAAAACAGCTTTAAAAAGGTAAAAGAATACCCCCACACTCCTCCTGCATTAAGGCTAGACACAGTACCAGGTAGGTGGGCCTATCTGAGTCCCTCCCCCAGAGTTCTCTTCTTTCTTGTTGATCTTCGCTAGCAAGGTTATTGAATAGAGCTCATTTGTAATCCAGATTAGGAATAAAGATCAAGAGAGAGAAAACAACGAGCTGTTAGTTGTCACCGCAGGGTGTCTGCGTAACTGAGCAATAACTTCTGCGAGAGAGATAAGCCTCTGGCGACTCCTTTACAGACCTTATTGTTTGTCTATGAGTCTCCTGAGAGAGTATGGTGATAAACCCCGGGGTTTTATCACCTCCTGCTGCGCTACCGCTATCTGTAGATAAAACTGTCTCTTCAGCAGATAAAGTCAGTTATTGGGCATGTGCCCTCTCACCAACAGAAGTTTCTCCTTCGCGCGCTTCCACTGCGGTCTCAGTCCTTTGGCTATATGCCAGCCGCGCGGGGTCCTTCTGGCGGATGACTTCCGGTCTCGGCAAACAGCAGTATGACCTCCAGGAATGTGCCTCGTGCTTGAGATGGGACGGTTCCACGTCGTCCCTCCAGGCTAAAAGGCTCTGGCCCAATATCCAGTGTCAGTCCTTCACTCTCGCTCGCTGGTTCCTCAGAGTCCAGCGCAGAAAGGCCCCCCTTCGCGCGCTTCTCTCTCCTTTAAATAACCTCCCCCATAGTGCCGTGCGGTGCAGCCGTGCACCCTGGATCTTGCAAAGCAGCCTGGGAGATGTAGTTTCTTCATCTTGTGAAAAGGAAGTCACAGCCCGGGAAATTCCATGCAGCTACCACTAGAGGGAGCCTAGTTCCTTCCCACATATCAAACAGTGTCTTTAGGCATGTTTAACCCCGCTACACACTCCCCCCACTTGAGAAACTTTGGTCCCCAAAGAGGTCAACAGTATGTACCCTAGTGCATAGGTTGGCATTATACAACAAAAACATTAACATTTTGCTGAAATAAGTCAATCTGAATACATCCAATTTTGTATTCTAATAGCAGTGCAACAGTAAAACGATAAAGTGCAATTAATAAGCAAATAAGTGATTTCTACAGTGTTAATATAGTGCTCCTTTAAAAAGCACATGTGCCTTTGCAATTTCTTAAACACTTACATCTTAAAGTTTGTGTTGAAAAAAAAAACATCAAAAGGTGAGAAAGAGAAAAAAACATATAGTGAGGTCAGAGCAACAAAATGTGCGCAAACATTAACTCACAAAGTAAACCAAATTGTGAACATCAAAAACTGTGCTTATTATAATGGCCAAACCCAATATCCTTATGTACAAACTTAAATGCAAACGTTTTCTACTTCAATACTTTGTTCTCATGATCTCTCACAGACCCCCCAAAACTTGGGTGGCTTGTACAGTTGTGCCTGGGGGTGAGCTAGGGTTGTCCCCCACCAAATCTACAGTGGAGGAACTAGGCTGGTCAGGAGACCTTTTGGAGATAAAAACAGCTTCTTCCGAACATTCACCCAATTGATCATAGGTCAGTCTCTTAGGTGGGTGAATGACTCTCCTTTCCCTCTGTTCCCGTGGAGGCATGCTCTCAGAGGTACTAGGATCAGGCACTTCTGAGGATTCTTCCATGTCCCCCTCCTCATGTTCCAACACAGAGGCACCTGATGGTTCAAGAGAGGTCAGTTCTTCTTCAGAGAAGGGTGCAACCTCCTCCTCAGGATCTTCATCCTCAGCTGCTTCTTCTGGAAGCATATGAAAGGGTATGAATTCAGGGGCTTCTGCCCGAAGGGCTCCTCTATCAGCCAAGTCAGACGAAGACAGGGAGGCAGGTGTGGGTTCTGGCAACTGAGATGACCACAACCAGTCGGGTACCTCCTCTTCATCTTCCAAATCTTCAGATGGAGAACTTCCCTCTCCCTCATCTGGGAGCATCGTCTGAGATCTGGTAACTGGTCTGGACCGGCGAGAAGTCGAAGGGGCCGCTGACAAGTCTTCCACAGGGGGCATACGAACCGCTTCAGAGAGAGGCAGCAAATGGTTCCGATGCCAAGCCTTCAATGGACCCACACTTCCCTCAGGCCGAATTTGGTACACAGGAAGGTTTGGCAGTTGCTTACAGATAACATAAGGTTGGGACTTCCAGCGGTCTGCCAACTTGTGTTTTCCCGGGACACCCAAGTTTCTCAACAAAACCCTGTCCCCTGGTTGCAGGTCATGGATCCGAACTTTTAGGTCGAAATTTTTTTTATTCCGCAGTCCACGTTGATCAGATGTGGCCTGAGCCTTGTCATAGGCCGCTTTCAGACTCTTCCGCAGTCGGTCCACATATCCTCTATGCGATGCTGAAGAGGTATGATCAGGCGAAATGCCAAAGGCCAAATCCACTGGCAACCGAGCCTCCCTTCCAAACATCAGCCGATAAGGGGAATATCCAGTAGCATCACTGACAGTGCTGTTGTAGGCATGCACAATGGCAGCTACGTGCCTGCCCCAATGCTGTTTCTTCTCTGAGCTCAAAGTCCCCAACATATCCAAAAGAGTCCTGTTAAATCGTTCAGGCTGGGCATCCCCCTGTGGATGGTAGGGAGTGGTTCTAGTCTTTTGAATGCCTAACATATCTAACAGTCTCTTGATCAGTCTGCTTTCAAAGTCCCTTCCCTGATCAGAATGGAGGCGCTGTGGTAACCCATAATGTACAAAGAACTTCTCTACAAGAACTTTGGCTACCGTTGAGGCCTTCTGATCCCTTGTTGGGAATGCTTGAGCATATCTGGTAAAATGGTCTGTTACCACAAGGACATTCCCCTGGCCACTCAGATCAGGCTCTAAGCAAAGGAAATCAATGCACACAAGCTCCATGGGTCCCTGACTTTGTAGATGGCCCATTGGGGCTGCTTGACGTGGCAGAGTCTTCCTCTGTATACACCGGACACAAGAATGACAGTATCCTTCAACTTCGGCCCTCATACAAGGCCAGTAGAACCTGTCCCTGACAAGCTGAAAGGTTCTTTCGGGCCCCAGATGGCCATGATTATCATGAAGAGCGGCCAGAACTCCCTCTCTGTATTTAGCTGGTAAGAACAGTTGCCACTTCTCCTCCAGATCTTCAGATGGACCTCTCCGGTAGGCCACTCCTTCTCTGATCTGTAACCGGGTCCACTCTCTATGCAACAGACGGGCCCCCTGAGGGGAGTCAGTTAGAAGCAACTCAGGGCTCTGGATCTCCAGGGCTTCCAAGAGAAGTTTTCCCAAAGGGTCTTCCAACTGCTCCTTCCGCAAGTCCCTTTTGGACAGCCGGGGCAAACCCTCCCCTTCAACTTGGGTCACCTGGCAGTAGCATTTGGGTACTCCGATAGCCGAAACCCCAATCTCTTCTGCTCTTGACCCTCCTCGGGATCGAAATTCAGTTCCCTGATATAGGGCACGCACCCCTTCTGGAGCCAAATGAGTCCATTCTTCCGCAGGTTCCTGTGGAACATGCAACCTTCTGGATAGGGCATCTGCATCCCTATTTCCGATTCCTGGCCGATACTTCAGGCTAAAATTGAAGCTAGAGAGGGCAGCCAACCATCGATGTCCTGTTGCATCCAGCTTGGCCGTAGTCAACAGATAGGTGAGGGGATTATTATCTGTCTTGACAATGAATTCAGCTCCGTACAGGTAGTCTTTCAATTTGTCAACCACTGCCCACTTCAAGGCCAAGAATTCAAGTTTGTGAGTAGGATAATTCCTTTCAGCAGGCAGTAGGCTTCTGCTCACATAGGCAACAGGTCGCAGATGACCCTCATGCTCCTGATAAAGTACCCCCCCCAGCCCATCTCGGCTGGCATCAACATGCAGTTCATATGGTTTTGTGGGGTCCGCATAGGCCAACACAGGGGCAGTGGTTAGGGTTTCCTTCAGCTGGACAAAGGCCCCTTCGCATTCCGGGGTCCACTGATCCTGGATGGATTCCTTAGCCTTCCGGGGGCCTATGGTGGACTTCGCCGGCTTTACCAACTCAGGGACATCATCTTCTTCATTCTTCAGGAGCTCATTTAGGGGTCGGGCAATCTGGGCGAATCCCTCCACAAACCTCCTGTAATAGGAGCAAAAGCCCAAGAATGACCGGAGTTCGGTCACATTTGTGGGTCTCGGCCAGGAAGCAACAGCATCCAGCTTGTCCGGGTCAGTGGCCACCCCTTCTTCAGACACGATATGGCCCAGGTAATGGACCGAGGACTGATAGAATTGGCACTTCTCAGGAGAAAGTTTCAGACCTTCTTCATGTAGCCTCTTCAAGACCTTTTCCAACCTCTCCTCATGTTCTTCTAAAGTTCTGCCAAACACGATAACATCATCCAAGTATACCAGTACCTCTATCAAATTCATATCTCCAACGGTCCTCTCCATCAGCCTTTGGAAGGTAGCAGGGGCCCCGGACAACCCCTGAGGCATGCGATTGAACTCAAAGAACCCCACAGGGGTGATGAAGGCTGTTTTCTCCCGATCTTCAGGGTGCATGGGGATCTGATAATACCCACTCTTTAAGTCCATCACACTGAACCACTTCGCCCCTGACAGACTCTGTAGGGCATCTTCGATTCGAGGAGTGGTATACTGGTCTGGGATGGTTCTTCTGTTCAGCGTTCGGTAGTCGATACAAAGCCTCAAAGATCCATTTTTCTTCCGGACTACCACTATCGGGGAAGCATACGGGCTCCTGGATTCTCGGATAATCCCGATCTTTTTGAGCTCTGCCAGCTGTTGACGTAGATCTTCTAAGTCACCTAAGGGGACTCGCCGGACTCTCTCCCTGAAAGGCTTGTCCTCACTCAGGCGGATCTTATGAGTGGCGCTCCTGGCACATCCCACGTCAAACTCGTCCTTAGAGAATATTTCCCTCCATCGAGCAAGTTGTGCCTTGGCCCTCTTCACCCATTCCGGCGGGAGGGCAGCGTTTCCAGAGCAAAGCTCCTCTATAACCGCTTCACCCTGTTCCTTTTCTTTGAAATCAATGGGGGCAACTGGGGTAGCCGGGTTGACTTGGCCCAGGAGCACTCTGGCCGGTACCTTCACTGGTGTAATAGAGGTGTTTCTGACACTCACTAAAACCCTTCCACGGTTTTCCTGTAACACCTTCAAAGGGATCACCTCAGGGATCACTTCTATCCCTCTCTGTCTCTCCTTTTGACCTGATTCAAAGATAATGAAGGGACCCGGCTGTTGCCATGTGAGTTTAACAGAAGCCTTAAAACAGGCCACCTCTCCTGGCTGTAAGACCTTTTCTGCTCTATCCAGCTTCCAGAGTCGTCCAACTCCTTCTGCGGGGGTCTCTTGCTCCAACACTAATCGTTGGTAGGCCTGCCGTAGCATGGGATGGATCCTTGGCGCCTGAGCATCTTGTCCCTGGACCAGTTGTATCAGAAGGCGCCTTACCAGGTCAGTGTTTGTTCCTACGATGAGAGAGCTTTTGTTGGCCCCTGGTGGACGAGGACAGACCACCGCTAAGGTGTCGAAGGTTTCCGCTTCACCAGCCACTGATGGATCAAAGGTCAACTTGATTGGCAGATACCCGTCATAGGGAAAACTTTGGGTCCCAATACCCCATATCTCCAGATCTTCCAACTTCTGCAAAGGTAGATGGGTAAGATATTTATCATAGAAGTCTCTATACAAAAGAGTCACCTGGGCCCCTGTGTCAAGGAGGGCTCTTGTGTAAATTCCTTCCACCTGAACCGAGACCACTGGGGAGGGCCCGACCAAGTTAGTTGGGAATTCTCTTGATGTAGCCTTGTTATCTGATTCAGTTCTCTGTACCCTGGCCCTCTTCTCCTTTTTCTTCCTTGATCTAGGCCCCCGCCGAATCCGGTGTGCATTGACTTTCCTTCCCTCAGTAACCCGGAGTCTAGAACTGGGGGTGTTATATTTGGGTCTGACCCCCTGACTCAGTTTCCCTGATCCTGCACCACTTCTGGAGTCCCTTAAGACTGGCGGACACCCGGTTGACTCCTTCACCGGTGTCCTCTGAAGTTTCCCGCTGGCTCGCGAGGTTTCGCGGCAGCATTTCCTGAGCTGGGACATACCCTTCTAACATGCCCAACTCCCCCGCAGTTGAAACAAGTTAATAATCTTGCAGGCCGTGGCTCTGGATCTGTGCTGAGACTAACAGGTTCATCTGGCCTCTCCGATATACTCCCCTTGGGTAGAGTGGATACCTGACCAGTCAGGATGGACACCATTTCTATCAACTGAGACACTTGGGTCTTTAGGAGTTCAACTTGAGAGTCACCCTCTTCCACACTTATCACTCCAACCCGGGCAGTTGAGTCAAACTGCCGACTTTTCTTCTTGTTGTCCAACATGACCTCTTCCTCTCTGACCATTCGAATCAGATCGGGGTATTCTAGAATGCCGCCATCTCGACGAGTTCGTAACAGTATGGCAATGGGATCTAAAGGTTGAGCCCCTTTCAGAACCTGTCGTGCACGAGTCTCATCTATTTTCCGGGGGTCTATTCCTTTCTTTAACAGAATCTGGTGGATAATCCTATCCAGACGTTTAATGAATTCGGACAACTTCTCCCCCTCTTCTTGATAACAGTGGTCCAACTGGTAGAGAAGTTCAGCCGCGTTCTCCGTCCGACCAAACACATCTTGCAGAATGTCCAAATAATCCTGTGCAGTGCAGTTCTTCTTGCTAAGCTTTAGATTACGTACAGCCTCTAATGCAGGTCCCCTTAAACTCTCTGTGATCCTCTGCTTCTTGTGCTGTTCTGGTACCTCCCATTCCTCCAAAGCCTGAGTGGCGGTATCTAGCCACTCTTCGAACCCATCTTCTGCTGAAGGCACAGGCTGTTTCCCAGAGAATGTCCGGAGCTTCCTATATCCAGTCATCAGATAGCTCGAGGAGTCCTTGCTACATTTTGCCACAATCTCCCCAAGAACAGCACACAGTTCTGAGCTAAAAGTCGACAAAGGTGATGACTCAGGATGCCCTTCTTGGACACCTTTTTCTTGGCTGGATACCCCAGGGGTGGTGGATGAGGGACCCGCAGTAGGAACTCCTGGATGTATCAGGAAAAGTTCTGTTTGGTCAATAGTTTTTACACTGTTTCCATTGAAATAATCAGGGACCCCTTTCCTCCACTCACACAGTGCATACGTGTGTGGGGCAGTGGTGTCAGTTTTTATGTCAATCACCCAGAATTTCCTGTCTGTGGATAGTGCCCTTAAAACAGGGAGGAGCTTTTCTTCAGTCCAGGCTTCTCCCTTGATTTCAACCACCAGGCCATTTTCCACTATGACATTCTCTTCCTTGCACCACTCAGCAGCAGCGACAGGATCCATTTCTGCGTGGGAGGGGATTCTGGGGCTGAGAGGGTTGTGTTGCAGGACTGTAGAAATCCCGGACGAGCCCCCACGTGTAGCACCACCCCCGCAGGAGCTGCTGATTATATTATTGGGTCTACACCCTGCCTAACAACCCAATCAAATTGGCTTGATCCCTCCTCAGGCACAACTGACCCAGAATAGGACTGGACTATCAAATAGATACACAGGTTGGAATACAATACTTCACTATGCAACAATACCTTGTTACCTTCTTGAATAGTAGTCCTTCTGGGTGACACAATGGAACAACGCACAAGGTTGTAATTAACCAAACTTAGTTTACTATATATCAAATTGAATAGGGGAGATACAATACAATACAATACAAGTCCATAAAAGGTTATTTAAAACAGCTTTAAAAAGGTAAAAGAATACCCCCACACTCCTCCTGCATTAAGGCTAGACACAGTACCAGGTAGGTGGGCCTATCTGAGTCCCTCCCCCAGAGTTCTCTTCTTTCTTGTTGATCTTCGCTAGCAAGGTTATTGAATAGAGCTCATTTGTAATCCAGATTAGGAATAAAGATCAAGAGAGAGAAAACAACGAGCTGTTAGTTGTCACCGCAGGGTGTCTGCGTAACTGAGCAATAACTTCTGCGAGAGAGATAAGCCTCTGGCGACTCCTTTACAGACCTTATTGTTTGTCTATGAGTCTCCTGAGAGAGTATGGTGATAAACCCCGGGGTTTTATCACCTCCTGCTGCGCTACCGCTATCTGTAGATAAAACTGTCTCTTCAGCAGATAAAGTCAGTTATTGGGCATGTGCCCTCTCACCAACAGAAGTTTCTCCTTCGCGCGCTTCCACTGCGGTCTCAGTCCTTTGGCTATATGCCAGCCGCGCGGGGTCCTTCTGGCGGATGACTTCCGGTCTCGGCAAACAGCAGTATGACCTCCAGGAATGTGCCTCGTGCTTGAGATGGGACGGTTCCACGTCGTCCCTCCAGGCTAAAAGGCTCTGGCCCAATATCCAGTGTCAGTCCTTCACTCTCGCTCGCTGGTTCCTCAGAGTCCAGCGCAGAAAGGCCCCCCTTCGCGCGCTTCTCTCTCCTTTAAATAACCTCCCCCATAGTGCCGTGCGGTGCAGCCGTGCACCCTGGATCTTGCAAAGCAGCCTGGGAGATGTAGTTTCTTCATCTTGTGAAAAGGAAGTCACAGCCCGGGAAATTCCATGCAGCTACCACTAGAGGGAGCCTAGTTCCTTCCCACATATCAAACAGTGTCTTTAGGCATGTTTAACCCCGCTACACATGAAAATTGCGGATTAATCTAGAGGCATGTATGTCAGAGGTGTTTAGCCAGGTGTCGTCTTGGGGCCCATAGTTCTTCCATCGAACCAAGTACTGAAGTCTTCCTCTGTGGATACGAGAATCCAGAATCTCTTTTATCTCATATTCTTCTCCACCTTCAACTTGTACAGGAGGAGGAGGAGGGATAGTAGGCCTTATTCCTTGGTCAGGAACATGGGGCTTCAGTAGCGACACATGGAAAATGGGATGTATTTTGAGGTCTATTGGCAATGTAAGCTGTACTGCAGCTTTTCCAATAAGTTTCTTGATTGGGAAAGGTCCCAAGAACAGAGGTCCAAGCTTTTTGCTAGGGATTTTCAGTCTTAAATTTTTTGTTGAGAGCCAAACGAGGTCCCCGATAGCGTACTGAGGAGAAGGTCTTCTGCGGAGATCATAGTACTTCTTTTGTTGACTATGAGCGTGTGCAATGGTAGTATTAAGCAAACCCAGAGAGTCCTTTATTTGGGTAAGATAGTCTGAAGCTACTGGGTTATTTGAAGGAAGGATGCGTGGTGGAAGAATAGAGGGATGAAACCCATAGTTCAAGTAGAACGGACTCTGCTTGGTTGTACTGTGGGTTGCGTTGTTGTAGGCAAATTCTGCCAGAGGGAGAAGATCCACCCAATCATCCTGTTGGTAAGAAGTGTAACAACGTAAATATTGCTCGATGCATTGGTTGACTCTTTCAGTCTGTCCGTTGGTCTGCGGATGGTAAGGAGAAGCGAGCTTCCGCTCGATCCGTAGTATGTGACATAGTTCTTGCCAGAACTTGGAAATAAATTGTGATCCACGGTCAGACAGAAGAGTTTTTGGGATACCATGTAACTTAAAGACATGTTTCATCCGGAGTTCTGCCGTTTGTTTGGACGAAGGTAGTCTGCGAATAGCAATGAAATGTGCCATTTTTGTCAGATGGTCCACTGACACTAAGATGGTATTAAATCCTTTGGAAGGAGGCAATTCCACTATAAAGTCCAAGGACACAACTTCCCATGGAGTTTGGGGTATTGGTAGACTGCATAGTAGACCGGATGGTCTCGTAGTGTCAATTTTGGACCTGGCACAGACATTGCATGAAGAGACGAATTTTTGTATAGATGTTTTCATGTCAGGCCACCAGAATTGATAGTGAAAAGTGCAGCGCTAAAACAATAAGACAATAAAAACATCAATGGATAAATGAAAAGTCTATGAATGGCACGCAGTAGTCTTGTAAAAAAGAGGAGAAAACAGTCCAATAAGAAATCCCAATGAAAGTGCTCAGTGCTGATCAGTAAACAGGACACAAGTGCTTGTTCAGTGCAATCCTTCACCAGAGGTGCTAGCCTCTCACCTGTAGGCTGTGAAAAGACAGCCTTAAAAGTACACTCCCAGCAATGTGAAAATCCTGACCAGGACAGCAATCACAGAGGGCATCTCTCCTTTTTGTAAAGGTGTTCACAACGATCCCCATGTAATAGAAAGGGGGCAGACCATAGTGCAATATGTTTCAAACACCACAATTTATTAATAAAACAAATGGACAGCCTCTTACTTCAAGGTAATGCAAAAACGAGCAGTACAGCAATCCAGCTGATCTCCAGACAGAGCGGAACGCTCTGCTAACAGGGGCTACGAGTGACGTCACGATCTCCTCCCCCTTGCGCACGCGTATCGTCCGTGGGCGGGACTTCCTCAGCGTATGGGCGGAGGGGCGGACGTCACTCTTTTTATATGCATCACTCCGCTGAATTGAGCGGAGTGATGCATATAAAAAGAGTGACGTCCGCCCCTCCGCCCATACGCTGAGGAAGTCCCGCCCACGGACGATACGCGTGCGCAAGGGGGAGGAGATTGTGACGTCACTCGTAGCCCCTGTTAGCAGAGCGTTCCGCTCTGTCTGGAGATCAGCTGGATTGCTGTACTGCTCGTTTTTGCATTACCTTGAAGTAAGAGGCTGTCCATTTGTTTTATTAATAAATTGTGGTGTTTGAAACATATTGCACTATGGTCTGCCCCCTTTCTATTACATGGGGATCGTTGTGAACACCTTTACAAAAAGGAGAGATGCCCTCTGTGATTGCTGTCCTGGTCAGGATTTTCACATTGCTGGGAGTGTACTTTTAAGGCTGTCTTTTCACAGCCTACAGGTGAGAGGCTAGCACCTCTGGTGAAGGATTGCACTGAACAGCACTTGTGTCCTGTTTACTGATCAGCACTGAGCACTTTCATTGGGATTTCTTATTGGACTGTTTTCTCCTCTTTTTTACAAGACTACTGCGTGCCATTCATAGACTTTTCATTTATCCGTTGATGTTTTTATTGTCTTATTGTTTTAGCGCTGCACTTTTCACTATCAGTTTTACATTGGGTTTTACATATTTTTTACCTTGGTGTCAGCTGCTTTTATTTATTTCCATCCATTTATTTATTCATGCTTGCGCCGATATTCCTGTTTTTTCATTGACTTGAGGCCACCAGAATTGCCTGGTAATCAGATTAAGAGTCTTTGTCATACCCATATGTCCTGCCATAGGCACATCATGCGATAATTCCAAGATCTTGGTGCGTATGGTAGGTGGTATGTAAAGTTTGTCGTTGTAGTAGAGGAAGCCTTCTGCATCAGTATTTAGTTGTGGTGGGGGTGAATCCAAACTTATACCATGCAAAACCTCTTCCTTCAAGGAACGGACAACTCCAATAATGCGTTTGTGAGGTATTATAGGAACGGAAGGGATTTCGAAGTAGTTTTCTTCAGTTAGTCGTGATAGTGCATCCGCCTTTTTGTTCTTATCTGCAGGTGTGTAGGTCACTAGGAAGTTAAACCTTAGAAAGAATAGTGACCATCGTACCTGTCGGTGCGAGAGAGTTTTGTTAGTCTGAAGATATTGGAGATTTTTATGGTCCGTGTATATAAGTATTGGTAATTGGGTGCCTTCGAGTAGATGTCGCCAATTCTCCAGAGCCAATTTTATAGCAAGCAGTTCCTTTTCACCCACGGGGTAATTTATCTCTGGACTGCTTAGGGATTTAGAAAAAAAGGCGACTGGATGAAGTGGTGAAGTGTGGGTTGGTCGTTGGGAGAGTATTGCTCCTACTGCCATGTTTGACGCATCTACTTCCAGAATGTATTGGAGGGATGGGTCTGGATGGCGTAGTATGGGAGCAGAAGTAAACCTTGTCTTTAACAGGTGAAAAGCTTTATTTGCTTCATCTGACCATTTGAATGTTTTTTTAATGCTAGTGAGCTGTGTGAGGGGTCTCACAATGGCAGAGAAGTTTCTAATGAACTTCCTGTAGAAATTCGAAAATCCAAGGAATCGCTGTAGCGCCTTGCGTGTGGTTGGTGTAGGCCAATCTTGAATGCAGGATATCTTACTCATGTCCATCTCGATTCCTGTTTTGGATATGATGTAGCCTAGAAACAGTACCTCTTCTTTATGAAACAAGCATTTTTTCAGTTTCACATAAAGGTTATGTGCAAGCAATCTCGATAATACTAGTCTTACATGTCTTATGTGTTCAGACAGGGATCGTGAATATATAAGTATATCGTCCAGATACACCACAACACAGACATCTAGTAAGTCTCTGAAAATATCGTTTATAAATCGTTGAAAAACTGCAGGGGCGTTGCATAGCCCGAATGGCATTACAAGATATTCGAACAATCCGTATCTGGTTCTGAATGCAGTCTTCCACTCGTGTCCATCACGGATTCGAATGAGATTGTATGCTCCTTTCAGGTCCAATTTTGAAAAATAGGTAGCTCCACGCACCTGCTCAATGAGCTCAGGGATAAGCGGTAGAGGATAGCGATCTTTTATTGTAATAGCATTCAATTGCCTATAGTCGATGATAGGCCTGAGACTTGAGTCCTTATTGCGGACAAAAAAGAGTCCTGCTGCTGTGGAAGAAGTGGAAGGTCTAATAAAACCTTTTTCCAAATTCTCATCCAAATAGTCTTTGCGATGGGAAAGTTCATCCTGTGAAAGAGGATAAACATGACCGAACGGCAATTTGCTATTTGGGAGTAGATCAATGCTACAATCATAGTCTCGATGGGGAGGTAGTGCTTGAGCATTTTTCTCAAGAAAAACCTCAGAGAGATCCTGATAACATAGTGGTGCAATCTCATCTGTCACCACAGACAGGATCTTCCCGAAAGACGGGAGGTTACACGTACCCTCGCAATAGCAAGAGAGGAAGGTCAGGGTCCGTTCTTTCCAATCTATGGTTGGTTGATGTGTGTGCAACCAGGGAAGTCCCAAAACAATGGGAAAGTGGGGTGAAGGTATTAGATCGAAGGTAGTGGTCTCCATATGAGACCCGTTAGTAGTGACTAGGAGTGCCTGTGTCTGATCAGTGATCAGACCAGAGGATAAAGGAACACCGTTAATAAGACTCACTGAGACAGGTTTAAGTTTAGAAATAATAGGAACTTTATTTAAAGCAGCAAAACGTATGTCAATATAATTTCCACAAGATCCTGTGTCAATCATGGCCTTAGTAGTAATCCTGTTCTGGTCCCACTGTAATGTTAAGCAAACAGAAAGGTAAGGGTTAGTGATTGAAGTTGTCAATCCCCCTAGGAGGACATGTGAACACTCACCCTTCTTTTTGTAGACTAGGGGACAGACGTTTATCTTGTGATCCGGGGATGCACAGTACAAGCAGAGATTACTAGATCGTCTTCTGGCTCTTTCCATAGTTGATAGAGGTGGGCGTATGGTTCCTACCTCCATAGGAACGGGGTCAACGGCCGAAATCCGAGAAGAACTGGATAATGGCATTCCCATTTTCTCAGCCTTTCTTTCTCGTAGTCTTCTATCTGTGGTGATACTGAGTTGTATCAATGCATCCAGGGTTTTTGGCAGATCCGCTCGGGCGAGCTCGTCTTTAACGGCCTCTGATAGGCCAAGCCTAAATTGGGATTTCAGAGATGCATCATTCCATTCTGAATCAAGGGTCCATCTCTTGAATTCTGCGACAAAGTCTTCTACAGGTCTCCCACCTTGTTTCAAGGATCTTAATTGAAGATCGGCAGTACTCTGCCTATTGGGATCATCATATAGGCTAGTGAGTTCTGCTAGGAACAAGGCATAGGAGTTGAGAAGCTGGTCGCTTTTCTCAAAAAGAGAGTCTGCCCAGGCCCGAGGATCGCCTGTTAGGTAAGAAATAATAGTACAAACCTTAATGTGATCAGTAAGGTAGGTACGGGGTTTTAGCAAGAAAAGTAACTCACATGCGTTTTTAAATTCGCGAAATTTTTTGCGATCGCCTGTAAATACCAAAGGAGGATTTATTTTGGGTTCAGGGGACTGAGCAGTGGTAAGTTGTGTCAGTCTAATTACCTGCTGCGACAGAGCCTGATTGTCTTCTTTTAATTCAGCAAGTGCGTGTATTAACGCAGGTACTTGCTGTTTTAATTGTGTCATCTGAGTGGTTATTTCTGCTGAATCCATTTGTGGTTCGTTCAATCTGTAATGCTCCTGCGTTTTACGTATGATGTGGATTTTCAGCTGCAGAAATATTCCACTTCAGTAGTCATGTAGAGAAATGCTGAGACACCATTCCCAACTCTTAATGACTCATCATGTGTGGATGATCTCAATTCAGCAAGTAAATACACACACTCAATAAGATGTTTCCTAGAGTGGCTTATGTATATAGTAACACAGTGATGATAGGCTGAAGAGACAGGTTGGGTAGAGATGGTAGATGACAGACACTTGAAAGGAAATGTTCTTGAAAGTAAGATAGTAGCAGATGGGATGCAGATAGGTTTAGCAATCATGTATGGTAGTAGATGACAGAGTAGCAGGTGGACATACAAGAGAGATCAACCCAGTGCAAGAACAGGTGGTAGTAGGCTCAAGAGCTAGCAATCTTAGATAATGCAGATCTAGTAATAGTCCTTAGTATGCAGAGCTAGATAGTGTAAGCTTTAGTATAAAGGTTATAGAGGTTTCCCCTGTGGGGTACTTATCACTAATAGCAATGTAGCAGAGGAGAGGTTCGGCAAGAGCGGATGATCCGGTAGCGGGATCAGCGCAGCGTGGTTCCGACAGCGAGGTATGCTTGCAAGCATGTGAGCTTCAAGACAGGTTAGCATCAAGGCACAAAGCAGTTTGAACGAACACATGTGAGTGAGAGCCGGCGATCTAAATAGCCATCCAGTCCGGCGCTCAGTGATGACAGCATCAGTCTTAAAGGTGTATGCGCACCTTACCAAAAGAGAATGGTGGGGCGCATACACTTATGAAAGAGTAATTAGGGTACCCAAAGGTACCAGAACATTACACTATGACAGGATATTGCCACCAACTCCGACACCCTACGGGCCAATGTAATAGCCACCAAGGATGTCACCTTCTGGGACAATGTAGGCAAGGGAATCTTCCGAATATTCTCAAACGGAGGTTTCTGGAGAAAGTTGAAATTCCACGGCGGCAAAAGAGAGCGTACAGGAGGGACCATATTGCTAACTCCCTGAATAAAGGTACTGTATGAACTAAAGAGTGCGTGGCTAGGAGTCGCCTATAGAAGATTGCTAAGGCAGACACCTGACCCTTGATGGTACTCAAGGCCAATTCTGGTAAATGCTCCTTTGAAGAAGGCCAAACTCCAAGCCACAGAAAAGGAGCGAGGATGAGCGGCAACTGATTTACACCAAGAAATGTACGCTTTCCACGTACAGTATCTCACAAAAGTGAGTACACCGCTCACATTTTTACAAATATTTTATTATATCTTTTCATGTGACAACACTATAGAAATTACACTTTGCTACAATGTAAAGTAGTGAGTGTACATCTTGTATAACAGTATAAATTTGCTGTCCCCTCAAAATAACACATAGCCATTAATGTCTCAACTGCTGGCAACAAAAGTGAGTACACCCCCAAGTGACCAAATTTCGCCCAATTAGCCATTTTCCCTCCCCAATGCCATAAGACTGGATAGTGTTACAAGGTTTAAGGTGTGAATGGGGAGCAGGTGTGTTTAATGTGGTGTTATCGCTCTCACTCTCTCATACTGGTCACTGGAGGTTCAACAAAGCACCTCATGGCAAAGAACACTCTGAGGATCTGATAAAAAGAATTGTTGCTCTATATAAAGATGGCCTAGGCTAAAGGAAGATTGCCAAGACCCTGAAACTGAGCTGAAGCACGGTGGCCTAGACCATACAGTGGTTTAACAGGACAGATTCCAATCAGAACAGGCCTCGCCATGGTCGACCAAAGCAGTTGAGTGCACGTGCTCAGCATCATATCCAGAGGTTGTCTTTGGGGAATAGAGGTATGAGTGCTGTCAGCATTGCTGCAGAGGTTGAAGGGGTGGGGGGTCAGTCTGTCAGTGCTCAGACCATACGCCGCACACTGCATCAAATTTGTCTGCATGACTGTCCTCCCAGAAGGAAGCCTCTTCTAAAGATGATGCACAAGAAAGCCTGCAAACAGTTTGCTGAAGACAAGCAGACTAAGGACATGAATTACTGGAGCCATGTCCTGTGGTCTGATGAGACCAAGATAAACTTATTTGGTTCAGATGGTGTCAAGCGTGTGTGGCAGAAACCAGGTGAGGGGTACAAAGACAAGTGTGTCTTGCCTACAGTCAAGCATGGTGGTGGGAGCATCATGGTCTGGGGCTGCATGAGCGCTGCCGGCACTGGGGAGCTACAGTTCATTGAGGGAACCATGAAGGCCAACATGTGCTGTGACATACTGAAGCAGAACATGATCCCCTCCTGGGCCGCAGGGCAGTATTTCAACATGATAAAGATCCCAAACACACCTCCAAGATGACCACTACCTTGCTAATGAAGCTGAGGGTAAGGGTGATGGACTGGCCAAGCATGTCTCCAAACCTAAACCCATCCTTAAACGGAAGGTGGAGGAGCGCAAGGTGTGGGTCACCGTGACTGTAAAGAGGATTTACATTGAAAGAAGCTGTGGTCATTAATGGATTTAAATTGCTGTCACTGCGTTGCCCTAAGAAAGGGGACCTTGCGAGTCTCCAGAAGTTAGCATTGCCATTTGACCTACAGTATATGCACATATTATTGTTTAAATTACCGTCTTAGCAGGTTATATGAATCTAAGTGACAGTTGTTCTTCACTAGAGCTCCTGAAGGCGGATATTGGGAGAGAACCTAGTGGTCCTGGTTTGCTTGAGGGTGCCGTAATTGACCAAATATGGTCAATGACCAAATGTGATCAAGGATGTCACCCGAGACCCCTTGCTAATTGCCACATTAGTTCAGTGGGTCCATGAACTGCGAACAGGCTGAGTTTGCCTCAAACCCACCTATGAGCTGAATCTCACCCCTACTCAGTGGGTGTTCACAGGAAATCCCCACCCTTGCATGGCAGTAATGGGTCAAGTTTGGCTAGTAGTTCTTTATACAGTCCTATAGATAAGACTTGCCCATATATTCCTAATGTGGATCCATAGGAGATAAATATTTCTGTGGCTTCTAGTGGGTTTTCATTAAAAGCACACACAGAATTCACTTGAGAATGGGGCTTCCAGTGGCTCAGCTGAGTTTGCCATATCACAGCCTTGCTTACTTTAGGTAGAGGTTTCAAGGTCCCTTTCGACAGGACAGATGCTGCAGGCCCCACTCTTGCCAAATGTAAAACATTTTTGGGGAATGTAAAGGTGGCCATAAATAAGCAACATGATCACCATAAAAAAGTTGGAAAAAGCATCTGACCTGCTCACAAGCATATTCTCCAACAAGGGGGATTTTCCTTGTGACCTCAGTGCTCTCAGAAGGAAGCAGCATATTTCCTTATCAAAAAAAGGGCCAAAATAATATCTATCAGTCCCCTACTTATGAGCAGTGTGCCAATTCTGAATCCCACGTAAATCAATAAGAGCCAAATGGTGGTCATTTTCTATGTTAATAATAGGGATGGGACTGTCAAACAAATAGCATGGGGGGAAAGGGGGAGGGGAGTTATGGGTCTGCCAACTATCCCAGGAAACATATACCAAAGCAATAAAAATGTTTTACAAATCTCCATTTGGTGGGGAGCAGCAATTTTAGTAATGCTTATATTGAAACAACATAAATGCAAAACTCAACTAACTAAATAACATACCAACATTTACCAAAAAAAATGGATTTTTGTAAAATCTTACCGTAAAATCCTTTTCTCTTAGCTCATCGACAGACGTAGTCCTCGGTGATACACCACCTTCGGGTTAGGTTACCTCCGCAGGAGCAGGACTAGACAGGAAATTAAAAAGCTCTGGCCACACCCTAGGGGCAGTCCCAGAGGGTATATCCTCTCTCTCTCTGCCTCAGCAAATCAGTTATGTGAAAAAGCAGTGCTTAGAGAATTTAACCCAACCCAACTCCAAAACAGAGGGGCGGGGACTACGTCTGTCGATGAGCTAAGAGAAAAGGATTTTACGGTAAGATTTTACAAAAATCCATTTTTCTCTAGCGCTCATCGACAGACGTAGTCCTCGGTGATACACCACCTTCGGGACGTCCCAGAGCAGTATCACAACTGAGGGGTGGGAAAATGGAAATCAAATCCCAATCTAGAAAGCCCAACCGGTGCCAACTAGAAGTTTACAATGCTCATCCTTTATGATGAGACTCAACAAAAAAGGAGAAAACAATTTTTTTTTTTTTTTTTCAAACAGAAAAAAACCCTCGAGGTAGACCACCGGTCTCCTCAAATTGCGGCCTGCAAAACCTTGCGGCCAAATGAGGCATCCGCCGATGCCGTCACATCAATTTTATAGAATTTTGTAAAGGTATGTACCGACGACCAGGTGGCCGCCTTACATACCTGGACCACTGACGCCTGATGGCGAAAGGCCCAGGAAGTACTGAGCGCTCGAGTGGAGTGCGCCCTAACAGGGAACGGAGGACTCTGACCCTTAATAGAATAAGCCTGTACCACCGTTTGTCTAATCCATTTGGCAATGGTCGCGGCAGATGCAGGCAAACCCTTTCTGGGGCCATCCGTGATCACAAAAAGTGAATCCGTCTTACGGAATGATTCCGTAGATTTCAGGTATACCCTGACAATATCTTCATTCAGATGAAAATCTGAAACCACCTTGGGAAGAAAAGATGGCTTAGGATGAAGTACTACCTTATCCCTATGAATCACTAGGTATGGTGACTGGCATGATAATGCAGCCAGTTCTGACACCCTGCGAGCAGAAGTAATAGCCACCAAGAAGGCCACCTTCTGGGATAGAGTAAGCAAGGGAATCTCCCTGATGTTTTCAAAAGGAGGTTTCTGTAGAACCGACAAAACCAAATTAAGATCCCAGGGTGGTAAGGGCGCGCGGACTGGAGGAGCCAGGTGCCGCACCCCCTGGATGAAATTCCGCACCAAGGATTTGGTAGCTAAAGGTTTCTGAAAGAAGATTGCTAATGCTGAAACTTGACCCTTGATGGTGCTCAAGGCTAGCTTCTGCTCAACCCCTTGTTGCAAAAAAGCCAATATTCGAGTCACCGAATAGGTACGTGGAGGAAATCCTAAAGATTCGCACCACGCAATATAAGTCTTCCATGTGTGATAATAGACTTTGCTGGAAGTCGCTTTCCTTGCTTTAATAAGGGTAGGAATGACTGAAGTAGACAAACCTCTGTCCTTCAGTACTTGGGTCTCAATGGCCAGGCCATTAAAACCAGCGACTGTAAAGCACGAAGGTAAATTGGTCCTTGAGACCACAGACACTCCCTGAGACGAAGTTCCCACGGAACGTCTGCGACTAACATGTCCAAGTCGGCCAGGCCGGCTTGATGAGGCCAGCCTAGAATTTCTAGGACCACTGGCGCTGATTGGATCTGAACCAGGCGTCCCTAGAGCTATCTGGCCCCGACCATCCGAGAAAGTCTGGTCGTTTTCTGTTCCCACACATTTATCAAATACCTGATAGTTATCAGGAGAGGTGATCTTTTCTGGTTGAACCTCAGGGACCGAAGTCACCCGACTAGAGGCTACTTGGCCTATCTGGTCAACCAGATCCGATTCCTGTGAGGTATCGGGACTAATCTTAGGAAAAGGTAAAGGAAAAGATCTTTTCAGGGAACGGTAATTACCGCTTCCTGTGGTACTTAAATGTTGGAAGGGAAGAATCGCACCGGTAGTAGTGGTTGATGCTCGATCTAATGTCCTGAATACCGGTGAAAACGTCCCCCCACCCTGAAACCGGGTGGGGGCGCACCTTCAGGCTGTGTACTCCTTTGCTTCGGGTTTGGCTGGGTTGGTCCCCTTCTTGAACCCTCCTGGAGGAGTCTTGCCTTTCCCGCTAGTACCAGCCGGGCGCCCTTTATGGGCGGTAAAGAAAGGTCCTCGCTTGTTGCGAGGTCCCTTAGCTTTTGCAGCCTGTGGCAAAAAAGTGCTCTTGCCCCCAGTGGCATCCTTAATGATTTCATCTAGGTTGGCTCCAAATAGACGATTCCCCTGAAAGGGGAGATTGGTCAAGGTCTTTTTGGAACCTAGGTCAGCTGACCAGCATTTTAACCACAGCACACGTCTGAGGATCACTGCTAACTTAGATGCATGCCCTAATAAGGGAGTAGTGTCCAAGGCTGCGTCACAGATAAACCGTAGCCCTTGTATGATCTGTTCCATCAAATCAGATGTCTCCTGGGGAATATCTTTTCCCCTAAGATCTTGGCGTACCATTTTCGCCCATTCCGTAAGTGTCTGGGAAACTAGACCAATAACGATTACTGGTCTAAATGCTGACCCTATCAGAGAAAAGATAGTGCGGGACTCTGCTTCTATCTTTCGATCCACCGGATCCTTAAAGGACGAAGTGTCCTCCACTGGAATAACCGTGGCTTTATTCAGCCTGGAAATAGGCGGATCCACGACTGGTGGTACCGTCCATTTCTTAATGATGGATTCCTCAAACGGATAGCGTCTAGCAATACGCTTGGAAATAGTAAAGGTACGTTTAGAATGCTCCCATTCTCCTTTAATCTGATTACCAAAACATTTAGGTACAGGAAAAGCCTTCGCCGTCTTGATGGGCTTATTAGTCCCAAAAGGCCTCTCTGTTTCAGTTGCCTCTGCCGGTAAAGCCTCAAGTTTTAAGGTTTCTTGCACTGCCACAACTAGTGCGTCCACCAATGCTTCTTCCTGAATTATAGCAAGAGAAGAAGCGTCCTCCTCACTGTCTGAGGGGGCTTTACCTGGGATAACAGCCCTTGCAGAGGAACCTGCAACTGCCGTGACCATCTCTGAATCTGAGTCAGAGGTGTCAGATAGTATAGGGGTAGGCGGGGGTCGCTTCCTTGACCCCCGTCCCTGACAGGCCGCCTCCACCCGAGCCACCATAGACTCCAAAATTGCTGTAAATGACTCTATACTCTGTGCACCGGCGGGTCCCGAGGCCCCCTCGAGGGAAACAGGTGGGGGAATATGTGTGGCAGGGTCCATAATAACTCCAGTTACTTCCTGGATAATATAATTCAAAAGTAAAGAAAAAAACTTTTTTTTTTTTTTTTTTTTTTTGACCCCCGGCGCCACAAAAAAGCCCCTTAGTGTTACCTGCTTAGGGATCCCTATCGATCGAGAGAGAGAGAGATAGACCCCCAGGCTCACCACTTGATGCTCAGAGTTAAACTGCAACAGGTTACAGCGCTGTCTTGACAAACAGGAAGTCTTTTGGCTGGCTGCCCAGGAAGAAAGGAGGCGGCTCCGCCCCTCTGCACGCCTTCCGGCGCCTCCCCCAAGCTCCACGAGGTGTAGGATCACCTCAAACATGGCCGCCCCCATGCTGGAGACACGAGGCTACGCCAAAATGGCGGCTCGTGCGATCCTGCAAGAAAAAATGGCGGTGGCCTGCTGAATGGCGGTGTGCTGCAGGGCACACAACACTGTCTCTGCCTGGGGATATGGCGTGGTTGGCGGTATCGGCCCCTGGCGGACCGCATGGCCTTCCGGGAGGCCTGCTAATAGCTGGAGATCTGATTTGGAAGGCAGTCTACATGTCCGTGGCTTCTGACTGGTAGGTAGCTTATACTAAACCCATAAGATTCCCAGAATGCCACAGATTACATCTTTTAAACATGTATACAATAGATTGTTAGCTCCCAAACCAAGCCTCCTGGCTTTTGTACACAAAAAATCACACTCAAAGTAGGAGGATCTGTGACATGTTATAGGACAGAAAGGACTCTTTCTTACCATACAGAGAGGGGCCCGCGTTCACCACAAAACCCGTCAGGGGGAAAGGGGGAACATACTACTCACCATACCGGAACCAGGCGGGCACCAACTCCTGACAGTACCCCTCTCCACCGGGGCGGGAGGGCTGTCGACCGATACGAACGCCGTGACTCATGGTCTTTGGCGTTTCAGCGAGACGTTTAACTCGCGGGTTCAGTCCTTTTAACGGGACTTTGTCGTGGCCGACCCAGCGCGGAGCTATGGCCTGCACGCCCTCGTAGGCTGAACTGGGGTGACCACCGGATCTCAACATCCAGCCCGTCGCCCAGTTCAGCTTTCTTGCTTGAAGATCTCACAGGAACACTGGAGAAAAAGCTGTCTAAAAAAAATCTTTAAGAAAAAATTCTTGCCAGGACCTAAGATCCCAGCAAGGTGTCTAGGTCCTTACTCCTAACTAGACAGAAAATAACTGATTTGCTGAGGCAGAGAGAGAGAGGATATACCCTCTGGGACTGCCCCTAGGGTGTGGCCAGAGCTTTTTAATTTCCTGTCTAGTCCTGCTCCTGCGGAGGTAACCTAACCCGAAGGTGGTGTATCACCGAGGACTACGTCTGTCGATGAGCGCTAGAGAAATGTGTGTTTAAATTGAGAGCACCCCCACTTCGTTCTGTTTTTATTCAAAGCAGCTAGGAATTCCATTCATCTATACCCGATCCTCATTCTAGGTGGAGCCTGGTCTGATACAGATGTTAACAGGGCACCCACAAACAAAAAAAACCTGCATGGGGTCCCCTCTAATTCATACCAGACCCATTAGGTCTGGTATTTCTTTAACGGAACCCAACGCTATAAACACAAAATAAAAATAAAAGCTTGAGGTCCACCTAAAGTTCTGTACCGGACCCTTTGGGACCCTGCTGGGAAAGCACCTTGTCCCAATGTTGATGAGGACAACTGCCTCTTCCCCCCATGACTGGCTCGATGGTTGTGGGGGTCTGCCAGTTGTGGGCTTATTGGAATCTTAACAGAAAGAGGCACCCAGATACCGATTAACCTATGTAAATTAGTTAAACACAGACATGGTTTTTGACAAGTCCCCTAAACTTTTTTGTTAACAGAGCCATTTTTGAATTTTTACACACGTTTAAAAAAAATCATTTTAGGTCTGAAGAGTACTTAAAACACCCAAAACATTCTATATTTTCTAGAAATCAGATACCCCGGAAAATAAAATAGTAGTAGTTCCAATTTTTTTTTATCACAGTGCAATGGTATATCACCTGTAACTTTCAGTAAAAAGATACACTTTTTTGGGCACAAAAATGCTTATGGCATATGTTTCATGTTTTTTAGAAATTAGGTACAGGCATACCGCATTTTAAGTACACTCACTTTACGCACACTCGCGTGTACGGACACAGCCTGGTCAGCTTGGCATGGCACTACCGATTTTTAACATTGGCGTCTATGGGAAATCTTGGTCAGCTTGACATGGCACTGCTCCCAAATCATAAGTGACAGGGATACCAAACTTAGGATATGTTGTAGTCCTGGATCCCCTCTCTGTGCTCCCTATTTGTGGCCGGCCAGCTTGCCTAGGTAATCTACCATGTCATAGTCCTGGATCCCCTTAACATGCTCCCCAAGCTTGGTGTCCTTGTCACTTATGGTTTGGGAGCAGTGCCATGTCAAGCTGACCAAGATTTCCTATGGAGCTAGTGTATTTACATGAATTGAGAAATGAAAAAAGGTATTGCTTCACTTTAACCACTTAAGCCCCGGAAGATTTTACCCCCTTTCTGACCAGGGGGGTTTTTTGCGATTTTTTTACTGCGTGACTTTAACGGACAATTGCGCGGTCGTGCGATGCTGTACCTAAATGTCCTTTTTTTCCCACAAACAGAGCTTTCTTTTGGTGGTATTTGATCACCTGTGCGATTTTTTGATCATGCGCTATAAACAAAAAAAGAGCGTCAATTTTGCAAAAACAACAATATTTTTCACATTATTTTATATGAAATTCCCCCAAAAAAAAATGTAAAAATCAAAATTTTTTAACATTTTCGGCCAATTTGTTTTATGCTACAATAAGCGTATTTTGATTGGTTTGCGCAAAAGTTATCGCGTTTACTAACAAAGGGAAAGATTTCTGTCATTTTTGGTGTTTTTTTTTTTTAACGAGTAATGGCGGCGATCTGCGATTTTTTTTGCGGCGGACAGATCGAACCCTTGACTGACATTTTTGACACTTTTGGGGTTACCAGTGACATTACTGCAGTAATCAGTGCTATATATATGCACTGTTACTGCAAAAATTACACTGGCAGGGAAGGGGTTAACTGTATTGGAGAGGGAGGGGTTAAGTGTGTCCTAGGGGCGTGCTCCTAACTGTGATGGGACATGGCTTACTAGTATAAAAACAGAGATCAACGGTCCCACATAGTAGAACCGTCTGATCTCCATTTTTACACAGGGGAGAATGACAGGCGGCTTGTTTACATTAGCCGCCTGCCTTTCTCCCTTCCCGGCGAACGATCACGAGTGACCGGTGGACATCGGGTCCGCCGGTCACATGCACTGACTTGTTAGGGAACGAGCCAGGGCGGGCGCGCGCCTCAGCGGGCGCGCGCTCGCCCGCTATTGGCTCACAAGCCAGTGACAGGCTAGTGACGTACCGGTACGTCACTTTGCCTGGCCGGGGCTGACCGCCGCAGTATACTTGCGGCGGTCGGCAACTGGTTAAGTACATTATCGTTTTACATACATTTCCTGGTCCCATTGTGTACTTAAAAGTGGGGTATGCCTGTACCATATATGAATCAAAAACATCATACAGCTTGAAACCATCTGTGTTTATCTCCTAAAAAAAAAATAAAAGAAATAATGCCTTTCAAAGGAACTTACCTGAAGAGGGTTGAGAATTACAAACATGTACTGTAAAACTAAAAGATTTTGGGCTGCTGGGATAGAGAAGAGAGGGATCCCAATAGCCCATGTCAAACCAAACTGTGGCACACAAAAGACAACTGCTTTTGCCATCTTTTTCAGCACTTCTTCGTCTTCACTCTTCCCCTCAGAGATTGATGGCCTCAGGAGTGTCCGGATCACAACAATGAGTACTAGGAAATTAATGAACAAGGTTACCATCACTGGTATATTAAAAGCCATATTGGCACCAGACTCACTGTCCAGCCAGCAAGTATTGTCCTGCATGTAATTATTTGGAAAATACGCCAAGAACGTGCCCACAGCTATAGCCACTGGAAACATGTATCCCAGCACAACAGAGACGGACACAAGCTCGATCTTGGTAACATGGTGGAAAACAAAGAGCAGTCGAGATGCTAGATAAAGGCTCTGAATTAGGGTCCAAGAGAAAAAGCCCATTAATGAGAAATGACTGCAGAAGGTGAAGGCCATGCACAGCTGATCTTGAACAGAGTGGTCAATGAAATCAGATGCTAGGAAAGAGATCATGCCAATCAAAAGAAACACAGACATATGGATGATGACCACATGTCTGTACAGAGCTGCCATTTTCAGAGAGTGTTTCAAAAGTATCACTTGTATCAATATACAAACTACAAGAGACACCATGGAAATAAAAAGTCCAATTTTGGTAATGTAGTCCTGTATAGTTGAATCAATAGTATTTATTTGTATGGAGTTGGACATTAGGACAGCAAAGGAGGTCAGATGACTACACGTGCAGTAGGTGGATCCATTGGAAAGTTGTGTAACACAACCCTGCGATGACCACTTATTAGAAAGGAAATCCCAAAAGACGCACACAGCAGTCTGGTCACACAGCCTGTTCCCACATGTAAAGGTTGTATTGATGTTGGCCATGTGGTAGCTTCTGTTATTTATCATCATTACATATATCTGTATGTCACTGGCCAAAAAGTAGCCTGTATCTATTGTATTACTATCATACAGGCCAGTAAAGCTACAGTTTTTTGGACTGTAAGTCATAAAAAGTAAATTCATATAACATTCAGATGGAAAATTGTTGTCCTTATTTTGCAATGATACAGATGTTGAAGAGTCAAGGTGCAGGATTTTGTTATCTTCAAGATCTCCACAAGGGGACACAGTGCAGAAAAACTCAAAGTTCTTGTAGGATTTACTTATGGGCTCATAGGTCACTGGCATCACCGAGTAAACATTCTCAAGACACCTCAGTAACTGAGGACCAAGGTTCTCCTCCAGACTGACTGAAGGCTCCAAAGAGATGTCCGTCATCAGGTGGTCAGTAACTGAAAGCACTTTCTGTGTGATAGAAAAAAATACATCAGTTGCACAATATCTGTCTATGTGTGTCTTATTTTTATCTCATATTTATTTTACATACTTCCTTTCATTTTACACTACTGTATAACTAAAGGAGAGGGATTAGAACATCTGTCGAGTTCGTATTGCTATCTGTGCCCCCGTTAGGGAGATTCACCATATTTGTCCTGTTTACCATTATCACTGAAAGGGAAAGCAAAAGAAATCCCAAATTTTGGGTTGTCCCCAGAATAGGAATAGAGAGGAAATCTTCCAATGGGTACACTGTACTGGTGAACCTGGGGACAATCGGCATTTCCTCTCACTTCCTGTTTTGGCTATGGGACAGGAAGTGAAGGGAGACTCCCCCTGTGACACAGATGGTAAAAAAAAAAAAAAAATTAAAAACCTGACAGGGGTTATAACCCGCCCTTTCTCTATCAAAATTGAAGAAAAAGTTTTGCCTTTAGTTCTGCTCTAAGTGTCACAACATCTTTCAAATGGACATACTCAGAATCATAGCGTAAGTTTGAGTAAAGCATTAAACCCAAAAAGTAAAAATTAGTACAAAACTGTTATAGGAATCTGCTGTCCTCTACTGTCTGTATTTGTAAATGCCTCTGCTGTTGATATGTTAAATATGCACTTCCTGTCTCTTGGTTATTGGGTTGAAAACCCCAGAAAGAGGAAGTGGAGTGAGAAAGTCTAAGACCATGTGTCCTTTCCATGGGAAAGCTGCTGCTAAATCCAGGCCACAGAGGATTAATAGGCAAGTGTTTTCATTTTACATGCTCTGTAGGGTTCAGCTTGCTGTATATTAGTTGGTGAACCTGTTTATTCTAATAGAGCTTATATGTAGCTCCTGTAAATTTAGTGAACCCTGTCCCAATGGTCACTTCTGGTAGTTAGAGGTCCATGACAGGTGAATGACAGATTGGAAACTACTAGGGATTAAGAAGCAGAGTACATAGCGGACCCTGAGTTCCAGTGCCACACCTCAGTTTCTGCTAGAAAGAAGCGGCATTCCAGGCTGGTTGGACAACAGTTGGAGAATCTCCCCATGACCGCTGATCTTGTCTATAGATCTCCAGTACAAAGATGGACGCAACATGATCATCCTCAGGGGCCCCTGCGACTGAACTTTGCTGCAACATTTATCTGGAAGTATCTCTATTATTAATTACATATACCCGGGTATATATGCCCGGTTATATATGCCCGGGTATATATGCAATTCCACCAGAACTCCTTTCAAGCACTTTTAGATGTGGAGCATTCAGCATTCTATAGTGCTCTAAAGTTCCGTCATGACACACTGTGAGCAGGCCGGCATTTTATTGCACATCTCTTCTGCAATAAAACACACCTACCTGCTGTACCTGGACTGTAATTCTAGCTGCACGTGCACAGCTCACTTTACAATGACCAGGCTGATCCTGTGTGTTGGGATGACAAGCTCCTGCGCAGGTGCAGGAGTTACGTCATCCTGCGCCGGCCAATGAAGATGTCCAAAACCCGGCACACAGGAGAAGATGTTGGCACCAGTGAAGGAGCAATAGGAAGGTGAGTGTCCTCCCTTAGTTCTGCTTTAATGTATTAACATGATTGAAAGAACTACTAGTGCTCTCCTGGTGCTAAACCAGCAATGTACAGTACATATATATATATATATATATATATATAATATATATATAATAGTATATTGTGATCTTTATGATACTTACATCTACTGTGGTCACATCAAACTTGAGATTTGCCAGTTGAGCATTTTTAGTGATATTCCCTAAAATGTATAATGCTAGTGGGATTTCGGTTTGCTGAAACCCAACAGAGGAGCTGGTGGTATAACTCCAGAGTGACTCTATGACATCGACTCCTCCCGAAGTCAGCTGGTTCTAGAAATACAGTAGAAAAGTTAAATAGCATGGTGAATAATAAGGCATCAAACATAATTCATCAAACGAACATATCTAAGTATTTTCTAATCCCCTCACCTCCCTAAAAATAACAAAGAACCTTTATTTCATCAATGTGCAAAAAAACAATTACTGTACACTATATTACGAAAAGTATTGGGACGCCTGCCTTTACACTCACATAAACTTTAATGGCATCCCAGTATTAGTCTGTAGGGTTCAATATTGAGTTGGCCCACCCTTTGCAATTATAACAGCTTCAACTCTTCTGGGAAGGCTGTCCACAAGGTTTAGGAGTGTGTCTACGGGAATGTTTGACCATTCTTTTAGAAGTGCATTTGTGAGGTCAGGCACTGATGCGAATGAGAAGGCCTGGCTCGCAGTCTCCACTCTAATTCATCCCAAAAGTCTTCTATTGGGTTGTGGTCAGGACTATGTGCAGACCAGTCAAGTTCTTCCACCCCAAACTCGCTCATCCATGTCTTTATGGATCTTGTTTGTGCATTGGTGCGCAGTCAAATTGGAACAGGAAGGGGCCATCCCCAAACTGTTCCCGGAAAGTTGGGAGCATGAAATTGTCCAAAATGTCTTGGTATGCTGATGCCTTAAAAAGATCCCTTCACTGGAACTAAGAGGCCAAGCCCAACCGCTGAAAAACAACCCCACACCACAATCCCCCTTCCACCAAATGATTTGGACCAGTGCACAAAGCAAGGTCCTTGACTGGCCTGCACAGAGTCCTGATCTTAGCCAGATAGAACACCTTTGGGATGAATTAGAGCAGAGACTGCGAGCCAGGCCTTCTCATCTGCATCAGTGACCTCACAAGTGCGCTTCTGGAAGAATGGTCAAACATTCCCATAGACACACTCCTAAACCTTGTGGACAGCCTTCCCAGAAGAGTTGAAGCTGTTATAGCTGCAAAGGGTGGACCAACTCAATATTGAACCCTACGGACTAAGACTGGGATGCCATTAAAGTTCATGTGCGTGTAAAGGTCAGCATCCCAATACTTTTGGTAATATACAGTAGTGTATGTACAGTGACTGGCTGTCAGTCTACAACAATGTAGCATGGTCAGTGCATTATCCGACACAATCTAATTCTATGGGTCTATATCACCTCTACTTTTCCTACGGATCACAGGAGTGCAGTTCGTTTTGCACTCCTGTGACCCATTTTCAGCAGGGATCGGTCTGAATTCCGCTCTCTGCTGATGTCACAGAATCGGTCCAGGCTCGGGCGTCATCACGACCATAGAGTCGGGATCTGCCCACATGCCTGGCCCGCCACATGGCTTAGCTACTCAGTGAGTTGCTGAGAGCTTGAGTCGTTGAGCGAGAGGGGGACAGAGCAGAGAGCCGCTGATTGACAGTCAGCAGCTCTCTGCTCATGGAGCAGTGAGAACCGAGCGATCAGTGGTGTTCGATCGCTCAGTTCTCAGTGCAGAGGCGCCAGGGGACAGATGCCGCATCGGACCTATACACTATACATCTCTTGTAAGGACTGAGTGAAATTGATTTTGCAGAAATATAGTTGCAGGTAGCCTCAAAATCTGTCATGTAATCACCATGTCTGACATGATCACATGGCTTTGTTTATAAGCAAAGCAATGTCAGTGACCGCTGCCCCTGTATTTCTGTACTGCAGTTTTTTTTCAACCTTTTTCCGTTACTGCACTATTTGAGAAAATGCTAAATTTTGAGGCTATCTGAAATGGAGTCTGTATCACATTAGAATCCTCACTGTAAACAGGTGAAGTTAGCTAGTCTACCACTAGGTGGCTCTTTGCAAGAATAGTGTCTGGTTACAGAGGATAGTGTCATCAAGTGCTAGGCCCTCCTGTAGTGATGTAATAGGTGAGTTAGGGCCTACATGTAAGCCAGTTTGGGAGGAGCCCAAGTGCAGTTGCCAAACAGAGCAAAAACACCCAGCATCTATTTATAAGTAGCCATCAAGTTCAGGCCCTGGATAGGGTTAGAGGCCAAGGAAAGTTGGACCCGCATGCAGAAGAGCTGGCTGTGGACTTCCTGGCCCTTATGGAGGAGGAGGCTAGAGTGGGTTGCGAAAGGCTTTTCAGACCTCAGCAAAAGTTCCCTGAGTTGGGCTTTTTCCCTTCCCCTGGAGTTTATACATTACCTAGCCCCCAGCTGGTTTACATATGTAGCACTACCTGCATGGGGGCTGCTGGTAATTGGTTCCCCTACTCCTGCACAGCCAATCAACAAGCCTTTTTCACTTCCATGCAGACAGAAGAAACTGAACTTGGTATACACTATAAACTTGATTTTGTTGTTTTATTAGGGATGATAACTTTAATAGGGAATAGGAATTATGCAATACCCAGCTAGACTGAAACAATAAACATGGACATCATCCTTCCTATGAACAAGATCCTGAACTGCCTTCCTTCTTGAATGATCGTGCCATCATGTAATGACTGAATTTTGATCCATAAATTATTCAATGGACATAAATGAATCAGTTTTTTGTCCGTTTTGTCACACATGCCTAGTGCAAACCATTCTGGCGAGAAACACATTAACTTTTCAATTTATCGTTAGTTCGGCAGAATTTTCCAAACTATTCCTTCGATTTTTCAGGTCTGAAAAGTTAAAACCGATTTTCTATTTGTGCCCATTAACTGGATGAAAAACGAAGGAACGGACCAAATGACAGATTTTTGAACGATTTTTCGGCTAGTGTATGGCCAGCATTAGGTGTAAAGCTAAATTTTAGACAACAAAATCTTAATTACCAAGAATTCAACTACAGGTGAGTGTAATTATTAATTAAACAGGTGTCCAGCAGACAGCTGATTATAAAAGGGCATTACTTAACAAAGAAAGCCCCACCCATTTCATGCTGTCA
This sequence comes from Pelophylax lessonae, assembly GCF_965119305.1. Lineage (NCBI taxonomy): Eukaryota > Metazoa > Chordata > Amphibia > Anura > Ranidae > Pelophylax > Pelophylax lessonae. The sequence goes on from NC_138770.1 coordinate 75,725,538, forward strand.
GCAATGGCACCACATGGAAGAGAAATGTCACAAGGCCTGAGAAAGAAAAACATTTCTTTATACAAGAAAGGTGAAGGCTACAAGAAGATCAGCAAAGCTTTACTTATCAGTCAGAATAGTGTAGCAAAAGTGATACAAAATTTTAACAAAGATGGAACTGCAACCATCTCACAGAGACATCCAGGCTGTCCACGGAAGTTATCACCTCGACAGAGCGTCTTCTGATGAAAAGGGTTGAAGAAAATCACCATGTAAGTTCACTGCCGTTAGCTAAAAAGGTAGAAAGCCAAACTGGGGTTATTGTTTCCCGTGACACAATACAGCATACACTGCAGAGGAATGGCATGCATGGGTGTCGTCCACGAAGGAAGCCTCTCCTAAAGCCCATGCACAAAAAAGCCCACTTGGAATTTGCCAGGATCTATGCTGGAAAAGTAGAAGACTACTGGCACTCTGTACTCTGGAGTGATGAGACCAAGATAAATGTTTTTGTAACTGATGGCTTCAAAACTGTATGGCGTCGCAAAGGTAAGGAATACAAAGAAAAATCCATGGTGCCTACTGTGAAGCATGGTGGTGGCATGAGTGCTGCAGGTGTCAATGAGCTGTATTCATTGATGGAATCATTAATTCACAGATGTACTGCTCTATATTGAAAGAGAAGATGTTACTATCACTCTGTGCCCTTGGTCGTCGTGCGCTTTTCCAACATGACAATGATCCAAAAACACACATCTAAGGCCACTGTCTGAAAAAGAACAGGGTGAAAGTGATTCAGTGGCCAGGTATGTCTCCCGATCTGAACCCAATTGAAAACCTATGAGGAATTCAAGCTGAGCATCACTCTCCATCCAGGCTCTAAAAGAGGTCGTTCTTGAAGAATGGGAAAAGATAGATGGTGCAATCTGTTGTCTTCTTGATCATTCTTTGCCTAGAAGACTTGGTGCTGTCCTTACAAATCATGGAGATCATACAAAATACTAGATGTAGTAGTTTTTGTTGTGGTGTGTAATCATTTCAGAATTTCTTCAAGATTTTGAAGATTATGTAATCTAAGTTATATTATTAACCTGAATATATATATATATATATATATATATATATATATATATATATATATATAACTTTTTTTTCCCCCTCCCCTTTAGAGCTTCCCCGGTTGGCACAGGATATAAATGTTTGTTTGTATTTAGTTTAAACATATATATTGCTTTTAGTGCGTTTTTTCTGTTACTATTCATTTTATGTATGTTGTTACAGTTCTAATGGTACTTTGACCCGGGGGTGAAGGTCCTAAAGAAGTGGACGATTCCGCAAAGTACGTTGACCTTTGCACATTGCTCTCATTTCCATCTTGTTGGAGCATTTGTCATTAATAATTATTATTACGACCTCTGGGTTTGCAAGCCATTTGAAAGATTGCCTCTCTATGCTTTTAATCCATTTTAATCTTGTAAAACAAAGTTGCTGTAATAAAGATTATTTTTATATATAACCTTGTGGTCACTGTTTGAGGCATATTTAAAGTCCCAGTGATATGCTCGTTGTCAAATGTGCAACGAATTGGATGGATAATGGATGGATAAATCTATAAGAAAACCTGGTTTTACTGGATGGACTATACATGTTCGGAGGAGGGTAAACCTCTTTTAGCAGGAGATTTCCTAATCTCCAACGTTGTATCATCCGTATGCCCGAGGGAAAGTTATCCAATGAACTAAAGCCTCGTACACATGCACAGATTGTTGGCCGACCGATCGGCCGTCTTTTGTCCAGTGTTTGTTGGTTGAAATGTGCTCTAGACTTGCACTGGACTTTTGTTGGCCAACAAAAACCAACTTCAGAAGTGATGTCATGTGATGGTTGACTTTCCGTGTGTTTTTTCTTCTCTGAGCATGCCCAGTCTTGCTCATCTGATTTTTGTCTGCCAAAATCTGTACTGACTGAGGAACAATCGGCCATTCTGTTGTTGGCCAACAAAAATTTTATAGCATGCACACCAGATTTTTTTTCGGCCGAAAATTCGCAGTTGGTTGTCGGAAGCATCATACTAACAAGCCGACAATTGGCCGATCGGACGTTGGCCGACAATTTACGGCCAACAATCTGTGCGTGTGTACGGGGCTTAAGTGTGAAGTATTACACTCTCAGCCTCATCCTGCACAGTGATTTTCAAGCTCACGGGACAACTTATAACATCTGTTAGATAATCAAAATTAATAAAAAAAAAAAAGAAAAAGAAAAATGTACAATACTCTATCCCAGAAACTGGAACACATGAAACTCATCACTCAAGTTAGCCCATTAACCTGCAAACTTACATGTTTTTTTCTTACCTCCCAGATACCCATACAATTACAAAATTAAAAAAAATTGGAGATTTGATATACTGCATGTTATTACTTATTTGGAGAACCCGTTCAAAAACCCACCTTTTAAATAATTCTTTTATCATAATCAATATGCTGAAAATGAGTAAATCACAATTCCTTTCCCGAATAGCAGGTAGGAACACACTCATTTTTAATGACCACTCTTGCACAAGCACTAATGATTGAGGCTTCGTTCCCATATAGGCGTTTCAGATCGCAGGCAGAATTGACGCGATTCTGAACCATTGCAAGTCGCGGGACGCCCGAGTGATTCTTCTTTTGGGCCTCAGGCGTCCCGCGACTCTGTTTGCGTGATTTTACCGCGATTCGTCGGGCAGACAATCTCAGCAAAATCGCTCCACGTTTGGGGTGCCATTGCAAGTCACAAGAATCGTTCGGGCGTCCCGCAACTTGCAACGGTACGGAATCGTGGGCAGAATCACGGCATTTCTGCCCGTGATCCGAAACGCCTATATGTGAACGGAGCCTTACTGATGTTTATACTCAGAATCTTGTTGACAGAAGGATCCTGAAAAATGTTTCGTAAAGACGTTGCATATAAACATGCATATGAATATACGCGTAAAATTCTTTATTCTCTTCTAGTTGCCAGTGTTGCAATATTTGCACTTATACACACATGCGTACGTATGCATGTGAATTACTGCACTCAAATGTAAAGTTTTCTATTTTTAGTGTACAGCTCTGTCCCAAGGTTCTGTCCTGGGGCCAATCCTGTTTAATTTATTCATAAATGATCTAGAGGAGGAGGGGATATCTAGTACAATCTCAGTATTTGCGGATGATACTAAACTTAGCATGCCAATATCTTCTATGCAGGATGTGGAAACCTTACAAGCGGACCTGAGATGGGCAACTACATGGCAGATGAGGTTTAATTTTGAAAAATGTAAAGTAATGCACTTGGATGCCAGAAACGAGAAAGCAAACTACTCATTAGGGGGGGAACCTCTGGGTGAGTCTAGGATGGAAAAGGACCTGGGGGTACTGGTAGACAACAGGCTTGGCAGTGGCATGCAATGCCAAGCCGCTGCAAGCAAAGCCAACAGAATACTGGGATGTACAAAAAGGGGATTCACTCCAGAAATAAAGAGATTATTCTCCCACTCTACAAGACTCTGGTCCGGCCACATCTGGAGTATGCTGTCCAGTTCTGGGCACCGGTCCTCAGGAAGGATGTGCTGGAACTGGAGAAAGTCCAGAGAAGGGCAACAAAATTAATTAGGGGAATGGAGGGCATCGGCTATGAGGAAAGACTACAAGCACTGAACTTATTCTCTCTGGAGAAGAGACGATTGAGGGGGGATATGATATCAATGTACAAATACTGTACTGGTGATGACTCTAGCATAAGGAACAAACTATTAAGAGAAAGGGAATACAATAAGACACATGGCCACTCACTAAAACTAGAGGAAAGACGGTTTAACCTTAAAATACGTAAGGGGTTCTTGACTATAAGAGCAGTAAGGATGTGGAATTCTCTTCCGCAAACAGTCGTATTAGCAGGGAGCATTGATAGTTTCAAAAAACGATTAGATGGGCACCTTAAAGACCACAACATACAGGGGTATACAATGTACGGTTAACAACAAACACACGCACACATCATAGGTTGAACTGGATGGACTGATGCCTTTTTTCAACCTCACAAACTATGTAACTTATCCCTGCATTACTGATCTTTACCCACGTGTGCATGGTTTCTATAGACAGCCTGTGCTCAGATCAGTAAAAAATGTGGCATTTACTCCCGTGTGCAAAAAGCCTAAATGTACTGTATAGGGCAGTGATGGTGAACCTTGGCACCCCAGATGTTTTGGAACGATATTTGCCATGATGCTGATACACTCTGCAGTGTAGGTAAGCATAATGGGAAATGTAGTTCCAAAACATCTGGGGGCCAAGGTTCACCATGACTGGTATAGGGTATGTATTGCTATTAGGCTCCTCAACCATCCCAATGACTCTTTCCAGAGCCTTTTTACCTTTCTATAGCATTGTTCTTTGACTGGCAAAAATCTGAACTTACCAAAGATGCTTGATTCATCCACAGCTGTAGATTGGCCATATTTATTTCATATGTACTGGTGGCTGATATGGAACACATAAGGGATTATTATTATTCATTTATACAATAGAAGGTTGCATTCCTTTCACAATGGTCTATTCACATTAATAAATTACTTGTGGAAGCTTCAAAGCAACATACGGTGATTTTACATATATTTTCTTTATTGATTTATTATGATAAGGAGTAAAAAAACAACGAAAAAAATATATTCTTCTTTTTTTTTTTTTTAATTAAAGGTATATGATTTATTTTAGATCCCCATATCAAGCCAACAAGTGGTACTCTAGGCTCTTTTGTACATTTAACCAGAGCATTGGCTTCTTCGTCTCCCTTTCTCTTGATTTTTTTTTCAGACATCATCTGACATTTCAAATAGAGACAGGGAAGCAAACAGGCAAAATATCTTCTAATGTGATGCAAAGCAAATATTAAGAAACAACGTAAGTTTTGTTTACTCTGAATATCCAGGCTTCTACTAGCAAAAATCCTGTTTTTATTTAGGTTTTTTTTTAAATCTTGCTTATACATGATTGGATAGTCAAAGTGAACACAATTTAGTTGTCAACACTCACTTTTCCACTTTTTAAAATTAACGACCTTTCCCACACTAGTAAGTCAGCCCCACAGAATGTAATTTTAGCAAAATACATTTACTTACTGGATGTGGAAGGCATTGGGCTTGACCCCGGCAAAGGGGACCTTGAGGATAGCTGAGAGGCTGTGCTTTGTTGTCCTGTGGAAATAACTGATGTTGTAGATGTAGCAATTGTAGTCGTTGACGTTGTCACAGATGTCCCACCTATTGTGGATGGCGAAACTGTAGTAGTTATTGGTGTTGTAATTTGAACAGCTGTTGTAGATGGTGGAAGTATGGTTGATGTCACAGATTGGACACTCGTTGTGGGTGGAGGAGATGTGGTTAATGGCGTTGTAATTTGGACATCTGTTGTAGATGGCGGAAGTGTGGTTGATGTCACAGATTGGACACTCGTTGTGGGTGGTGGAGATGTGGTTAATGGCATTGTAATTTGGACAGCTGTTGTAGATGGTGGAAGTGTGGCTGATGTGACAGATTGCACACTCGTTGTAGGTAATGGAGATGTAGTTATTGGTGTTGTGATCTGGACAGATGTAGTAGGTAGTGGACGTGGGGTTGATGTCACAGATTGGACATTTATTGTGGATGTTGGAGATGTAGTTATTGGTGTTGTGATTTGGACAGCAGTTGTGAGTGGTGGGGACATAGTTAATGGTGTTGTAATTTGGCCAGTTGTTGTAGATGATGGAAGTGTGGTTGACATCACAGATTGGACACTTGTTGAGGATGGTTGAGATGTAGTTAATGGCATTGTAATTTGGACAGCTGTTGTAAATAGTGGAAGTGTGGTTGAAGGCACAGAAAGGAGGCTTGTTGTGGGTGGTAGAGATGTAGTAAATGGCGTTGTAATTTGGACAGCTGTTGTTGATGGTGGAAGTGTGGTTGGTGTCACAGATTGGACACTCATTGTAGGTAATGGAGATGGAGTTATTGGTGTTGTGATCTGGACAGATGTTGTAGGTAGTGGAAGTGTGGTTGATGTCACAGATTGGACACTTGTTGTGGGTTGTGAAGATGTAGTTGTTGGTGTTGTATTTTGAGCAGCTGTTGTAGATGGTGGAAGTGTGGTTGATGTCACAGATTGGACACTCGTTGTGGGTGGTGGAGATGTAGTTAATGCTGTTGTAATTTGGACAGCTGTTGAAGATGGTGTAGATGGTGGAGGTGTTGTTGATGTCACAGATTGTACACTCGTTGTGGATGGTGGAGATGTAGTTAATGGTGTTGTAATTTGGACAGCTGTTGTAGCTGGTGGAAGAGTGGATGGTGTCACAGGTTGGACACTCCTGGTAGGCAATGGAGATGGAGTTTTTAGTGTTGTGATCTGGACAGATGTTGTAGATGGTGGAGGTGTTGTTGATGTAACAGATTGGACACTCGTTGTGGATGGTGGAGATGTAGTTAATGCTGTTGTAATTTGGACAGCTGTTGTAGATAGTGGAAGTGTGGTTGACGTCACAGATTGGATATTTGTTGTGAGTGGAGGAGATGTAATTATTGGTGTTGTAATTTGAACAGCTGTTGTAGACGGTGTAGATGGTGGAGGTGTTGTTGATGTTACAGATTGCAAACTCATTGTGGGTGGTGGAGATGTAGTTACTGTTGTAGTTTGTCCAGCTGTTGTAGATGGTGGCAGTGTGGTTGATGTCACAGATTGGATATTCATTGTGGGTGGTGGAGATGTAGGTGTTGTAATTTGAACAGCTGTTGTAGATGGTGGAGGTGTTGTTGATGTCACAGATTGTACACTCGTTGTGGATGGTGGAGATGTAGTTAATGGTGTTGTAATTTGGACAGCTGTTGTAGATGGTGGAAGAGTGGATTGTGTCACAGGTTGGACACTCGTTGTAGGTAATGGAGATGGAGTTTTTAGTGTTGTGATCTGGACAGATGTTGTAGGTGGTGGAAGTGTGGTGGATGTCACAGATTGGACACTTGTTGTGGGTGGTGGAGATGTAGTTATTGGTGTTGTAATTTGGACAGCAGTTGTAGATAGTAAATATGTAGTTGATGTCACAGAATGGACACTGGTTGTGAGTGGTGGTGATGTAGTTACTGGTGTAATTTGGACAGCTGTTGTAGATGGTGGAAGTGTGGATGACATCACAGATTGGACACTTGTTGTGGATGTTGGCGATGTAGTTAATGGTGTTGCAATTTGGACAGCAGTTGTAGATGGTGGAAGTGTGGTTGGGGGAAGAGATAGGACGCTCGTTGTGGGTGGTGGTGATGTAGTTACTGGTGTTGTAATTTGTCCAGCTGTTGTAAATGGTGGAAGTGTGGTTGATGTCACAGATTGGATATTCATTGTGGGTGGTGGAGATGTAGTTATTGGTGTAATTTGAACAGCTGTTGTAGATGGTGTAGATGGTGGAGGTGTTGTTGATGTCACAGATTGTACACTCGTTGTGGATGGTGGAGATGTAGTTAATGGTGCTGTCATTTGAACAGCTGTTGTAGATGGTGGAAGAGTGGATGGTGTCACAGGTTGGACACTCGTTGTAGGCAATGGAGATGGAGTTTTTAGTGTTGTGATCTGGACAGATGTTGTAGGTGGTGGAAGTGTGGTGGATGTCATAGATTGGACACTCGTTGTGAGTGGTGGAGATGTAGTTAACGGTGTTGTAATTTGGATAGCTGTTGTAGATAGTGGAAGTGTGGTTGACGTCACAGATTGGACACTTGTTGTGGGTGCTGGAGATGTAGGTATTGGTGTTGTAGTTTGGACAGCAGTTGTAAATAGTGGAATTATAGTTGATGCCATAGATTGAACACTTGTTGTGGATGGTGGAGATGTAGTTAATGCCGTTGTTATTTGGACAGCTGTTGTTGATGGTGGCAGTATGGTTGATGTAACAGATTGGACATTCGTTGTAGGTAATGGAGATGGAGTTATTGGAGTTGTGATCTGGACAGATGTTGTAGGTAGTGAAAGTGTGGTGGATGTCACAGATTGGACGCTTGTTGTGGGTGGTGGAGATGTTTTTTTTAGTGTTGTAATTTGGACAGCAGTTGTAGATAGTAAATATGTAGTTGATGTCACAGAATGGACACTGGTTGTGAGTGGTGGTGATGTAGTTACTGGTGTAATTTGGACAGCTGTTGTAGATGGTGGAAGTGTGGATGACATCACAGATTGGACAATTGTTGTGGATGTTGGAGATGTAGTTAATGGTGTTGCAATTTGGACAGTAGTTCTAGATGGTGGAAGTGTGGTTGGGGGAAGAGATAGGACGCTCGTTATGGGTGGTGGTGATGTAGTTACTGGTGTTGTAATTTGTCCAGCTGTTGTAAATGGTGGAAGTATGGTTGATGTCACAGATTGGACACTTGTAGTGGATGGTGGAGATGTAGTTAATGGTGTTGTAATTTGAACAGCTGTTGTAGATGGTGGATATGTGTATGACGTCTCAGATTGGACACTTGTTGTGGGTGTTGGAGATGTAGTGACTGGTGTTGTAATTTGGACAGTAGTTGTAGATGGTGGAAGTGTGGTTGATGTCACAGATTGGTCACTCGTTGTAGGTAATGGAGATGGAGTTATTGGTGTTGTGACGTGGACAGATGTTGTAGGTAGTGGAAGTGTGGTTGACGACACAGATTGGACACTCGTGGTGGGTGGTGGAGATGTAGTTATGGGTGTTGTAACTTGAACAGCTGTTGTAAATGGTGGAAGTGTGGTTGATGTCACAGATTGAACACTCGTTGTGGATGGTGGAGATGTAGTTAATGCTGTTGTAATTTGGACAGCTGTTGTAGATAGTGGAAGCTTGGTTGATGTCACAGATTGGACACTTGTGAGTGGTGGAGATGTAGTTAATGGCGTTGTAATTTGAACAGCTGTTGTAGATGGTGGAAGTGTGGTTGATGTCACAGATTGTACAGTCGTTGTGGGTGGTGGAGGTATATTTATTGGTGTTGTAATTTGGACAGCTGTTGTAGATGGTGGAAGTGTGGTTGATATCAAAGGTTGAGCACTTGTTGTGGGTGGTGGAGTTGACTTTGTGGTAGATGCTGTCTCATTTATAGTAGGACACAAGGTGTTATTTGATGGTAACACTGTAAAGAAATAAAAAAAAAAATGAAAATAAAAAAAGTAGAAACCAAGCAGAGAACATAAAAGATAAATTCAAAACTTTGCAGTCAGTGCATACAGAATTCACAATGTACCTGGTCCACTGCACAGAATTTGTTCATAGCCATCTACATATGAATTTAGCATTTTGCAGGATATGCTAGCGACAGCTTGACTTGTAGTGTCATTATATAGAAGAGTGCAGACATCTAGCTGAGCACTGCAGAGTGTTGACGAAGTACAGTTTGAAATTCCCTCGGTTCCTTTAAAATGATCAGAAACAAGATCAAAACATTGATTGAGTACATTGAATTTGAAACTGAGGTATAGTGTAATGCTAAACCCCAGGCAAATAGCTAAATGCACAGATGAAATACATAAATAAAAGCTTTCACCTGGCCTAGGATTTGTATTTGTGTCCATACATACTCCTCAGCTCACAGTTCTTCCACGTGCACAACCCTGTTATTCTCTGCTGCAATTTTTGTTTTGATTACAAGTCCTTTACATTAAACCTAAAACCATTCAGCACATGTGTCAAACACAAAGCCCGAGGGCCGAATACGGCCCTCCAGGCCATTTTATGTGGCCCTTGCACCTCTACTAGAGCTGCATTGGAGCTCCAGCCCTCCTTTGGGCATCCTCCAGACCATGCACTTTCTGCTTCCCAGCTCTGTCCCCAGCTTCTTCCTAGCAGCAACACAAGGTAAGGGCGTGCACTTTGATGTGGGGGGGACTATTGACATCTAATGTAAGGGGATTGGGATACTCTGGACATCTAGTATTACAGATACAACCGGCCCCTTGAGGGCAATGATAATACTGATGCGGCCCTCAATTAAGTTGAGTTTAACACCCCTGCCATACAGTGAAAAATTAGAAGTACACTGGTGAACGTATCTACACTACATTACTGGAAGTATTGGGACGCCTGCCTTTACACACACATGAACTTTAATGGCATCCCAGTCTTGGCCTGTAATTGGCCCACCCTTTACAGCTATAACAGATTAAACTCTTCTGGGAAGGCTGTCCACAAGGTTTAGGAGTGTGTCTATGGGAATGTTTGACCATTCTTCCAGAAGCGCATTTGTGAGGTCAGGCACTGATGTGGACGAGAAGGCCTGGCTCTCAGTCTCCACTCTAATTCATCCCAAAGGTGTTCTATTAGGTTGAGGTCAGGACTCAGTGCAGGCCAGTCAAGTTCCCCTACCCCAATCACGCTCATCCATGTCTTTATGGACCTTGCTTTGTGTACTGGTCCCAATCATTTGGTGGACGGGGGATTATGGTGTGTGTACTGGTCATGCCTACTGGGCTAATGCATAGCTGTGTACGTAGCAGCCATTTTGGTTAGGCCACAAGTCTTCCATGCCATCTTGTCATAAGAAGACGCAGCTGCAGTGACCTTCCCCCCTCCGCCTTCTCTTACAGCTGATACAATCCACAACCTCTTCATATCAGACACCTCTTATCAATTTCCCAATACCCATCTCAGGGCACATAAAAGTGTCTGACTTAGTTCTTCAGTGACTAGAAAAGTTAACAGACTTGGGTCATAAATACCTGTGAGTCTACAATACACATTCTGTCTCGGTAGAATCCATCATTCCAGTACATTCCATGACCTCCAAAATAATAGTAGCACAGCCATAATATGGACATATTTACTTTCCTCAGATCATTTGTAATGTTTCAAGTCAAGGCACCCCTATGTCAGATCATATGGAGAACCACTGTCACCCCCTTATTCCTATTCCTCCTAGGTAAAATAGAAATCGGAAACCTGCCATGTTTATATTTTTTTTAAGCAAATTTCACACTGGACCATAATATGAATGTTAGCAGTCTGTAAACAGTAGAGATACAGAGAATAAATACTTATCACAAACTGTACCTGGGACATTGGTCATGAAAGTGGTGGCCACCCAGTGACAAACCCACAGATGCCTAAATGGTCAGAGGCCATCTGTCAATGCCCCCTTGGTCCCAAATAAAAAAGGAATGCCAGGACCATTGGACGGTTCTCAAGTACAGTACCATCAAACCAGAAACATCTGCCAAGTTTGAGAACCGATAACACCTGGCTCATGGACCAAACTCTGTTCAACCCAAGGACATTGCGCAAGTATTCTCCTTCTCACTCTGTTTTATTTCTCTGTTGCTGAAATATGTCTTTATTTCTTTATAACACCTTTTTCTGTAAATATTTTATTTGCACCAATTTTGACCTTTTCATTAATAAAAGTAAAAAGTGTTAACCTTGTCCCTAAGCTCCTAATGCAATCTAAAAATAACCTGTCTCTTAAAGGGTGCTACCGTATAAGATAAATCCTATGAATACACCTCTCTGTGGTGACAGTGTGTGTTACAGACGATTATTCCAAAATCTTAATTGGTATTGCTAGAATTACCAGTCCCACCTGCTCGGTCCAAAAAAGGGGGTGGTGGTAGTTAAAGGGTTAATTGCTTAATTAGTCCAGTGACAATCGCTCACTGGCTGCTGGCACCTTGATTGTGGTCCCACGAGCTGGAAAATCTTTGTGCAGGGTGCAGCTGAGAGGGGCATTGTCACGCAAGTGACAGCGTGGTGTGAGATTGTCCAGTCCTTTGTCAAGAGTTAGTGAGCAGGGCAAGGATCTAATACCCGTGTCCATCACATTGTGGGGTTGATTTTCATGGGGCTGGGCTTGGTCCCTTAGTTCCAGTGAAGAGTACTCTTGGTGTCAGCATACCAAAACATTTTGGATATTTTCATGCTCCCAAATTTGTGAGAACAGTTTGGGGATGGCCCTTTCCTGTTTCAACATGACTGCGCACCAGTGCACAAAGCAAGGTCCATAAAGACATGGATGAGCAAGTTTGGGGTGGAGGAACTTGATTGGCTTGCCTCAACCCGATAGAAAAGCTTTAGGATGAATTAGAGCACAGACTGAGAGCCAGGCCTTCTTGTCCAACATCAGTGCCTGACCTCACAAATGCACTTCTACAAGAACGGCCAAACATTCCCATAGACACACTCCTAAACCTTGTGGACAGCCTTCCCCAAAGAGTTGAAGCTGTTACAGCTGCAAAGAGTAGGCCAACTCAATATTGAACCCTACGAACTAAGACTGGGATGCCATTAAGGCTCATGTGCGTGTAAAGGCAGGCGTCCTAATATGTTTGGTAATATAGTGTATCTGTCACTTTGCTCTCTTTTTTCATATCAGCATGATACTTGCTCTGCAGTGTATCTCACAAAAAAGAGTACACCCCTCACATTTTTGTAAATATTTTATTCTAACTTTTCATGTGACAACACTGAAGAAATTACACTTTGCTACAATGTAAAGTAGTGAGTGTACAGTTTGTATAACAGTGTAAATTTTCTGTCCCCTCCAAATAACGCAACACACAGCCAATAATGTCTAAACCGCTGGAAACAAAAGTGAGTACACCCCTAAGTTACAATGTCCAAATTGCGCCCATTTAGGCATTTTCCCTCCCCGGTGTCATGTGACTCGTTAGTGTTACAAGGTCTCAGGTGTGAATGGGGAGCAGGTGTATTAAATTTGGTGTTATCACTGTCACTCTCTCATACTGGTCACTGGAAGTTCAACATGGCACCTCAAGGCAAAGAACTCTCTGAGGATCTGAAAAAAAGTATTGTTGCTCTACATAAAGATGACCGAGACTATAAGAAGATTGCCAAGACCCTGAAACTGAGCTGCAGCACAGTGTCCAAGACCATACAGTGGTTTAACAGGACAGGTTCCACTCAGAACAGGCCTCACAATGGTCGACCAAAGATGTTCAGTGCACGTGCTCAGCTTCAATTCAGAGATTGTCTTTGGGAAATAGACGTATGAGTGCTGCCAGCATTGCTGCAGAGGTTGAAGGGGTGGGGGGGGGGGTCAGCCTGTCAGTGCTCAGACCATACACCGCACACTGCATCAAATTGGTCTGCATGGCTGTCATTCCGGAAGGAACCCTCTGCTAAAGATGATGCACAAGAAAGCCTGCAAACAGTTTGCTGAAGACAGACTAAGGACATGGATTACTGGAACCATGTCCAGTGGTCTGATGAGATCAAGATAAACCTATTTGGGTCAGATGGCGTCAAGCGTGTGTAGCGGCAACCAGGTGAGGAGAACAAAGACAAGTGTGTCTTGCCTACAGTCAAGCATGGTGGTGGGAGTGTCATGGTCTGGGGCTGCATGAGTGCTGCCGGCACTGGGGAGCTTAAGTTCATTGAAGGAACCATGAATACCAACATGTACTGTGACATACTGAAGCAGAGCATAATCCCTGCCCTTCGGAGACTGGACTGCAGGACCATATTCCAACATGATAACGACCCCAAACACACCTCCAAGATGACCACTGCCTTGCTAAAGAAGCTGAGGGTAAAGGTGATGGACTGACCAAGCATGTCTCCAGACCTAAACCCTAATGAGCATCTGTGGGGCATCCTCAAATGGAAGGCAGAGGAGCGCAAGGTCTCTAACATCCACCAGCTCTGTGATGTCGTCATGGAGGAGTGGAAGAGGACTCCAGTGGCAACCTGTGAAGGTCTGGTGAACTCCATGCCCAAGAGAGTTAAGGCAGTGCTGGAAAATAATGGTGGCCACACAAAATATTGACACTTTGGGCCCAGATTGGGCATTTTCACTTAGAGGTGTACTCACTTTTGTTGCCAGCGGTTTAGTCATTAATTGCTGTGTGTTGAGTTATTTTGAAGGGACAGCAAATTTCCACTGTTATACAAGCTGTACTCTCACTACTTTACATTGTAGCAAAGTATCATTTCTTTAGTGTTGTCACATGAAAAGGTATAAAAAAAATAGTTACAAAAAATTTAAAGGGTGTACTCACTTTTGTGAGATACTGTACATAACCCATTTATTTATATAATATTTTTTTGGTCTGATTTTAGCTTTAAAGGTCAACTTGAAGGGTTAGGACCCCTGCCTGTATCTTTTTTTACTATTTATGTCCCTGTTGGGGAGATTTCCCACCACTTCATGTCGAGACAAAACACATTTGTAGCAGAGCGGGGAAAGGATAGAGCGGAAAGGGTAAATCGGAAAGGATAGAGCTCCTAACAATGTTTATCGCTGTCTGTACCTTTCTGTCCCATATGTTGGCGAAATGTCAGTGTAAAATTAAAGCCTATCTAATACCCCAAATCAAAAACTTAATATTTTTAGCTTACCAGTCCTAAGTTGTAGTGGCTGACTTAGTTTTCATTTTCTAGGCATTTTGTATCCTTTATTTTTATCTGGCGGTCCTGCCAAAAATCCTGTACAAGGATGACAACACTCACTTTATGCACTCTACATTATCTATAGAGGAATGGTGTTGTCACCCAGGCAGACTTCAAACCAGTATTATTCTCCTAATCTCCATTACATGGAAGATGCAAAGATTAGTTGATTACAGACACAAGATACTTCAGGAAACAGCATTTTGGTGAGAATCAACAGCTATTTTTTGTGCTTGCTGAAAATGTTCTTGGAAAACGAAAACCTATACAGCCACCACATCTAAGAAATAGTAAGCTGCAATATATTACATTTTTGTTCTTGGGTTTAGATAAACTTTGATGAAAGCCTGTTGCCAGACCATCTTCACATAAGATTATATGTGCATGTAACTTATTGTATGCATGTTATTTACCTGTAAAATCCTCCCTTGTGTAGATATCCAAAAGCCTTGAGAACTCTGCTGGGTGCCGCCATCTTGGGTGTGATGTTGTCTACCCCATAAAACTTAGTGCTGCCACTCAAAGGACATTCTATAGTTTTCCCTATCACTGCTCCTCCATCAGCTACATGAAGATTATGTGTGGGGGTGGGGGGGGGGGGGGTGGACAGAGGAGTTGAAGCAGCACAGACAGTCTTAGTGGAGGAGAGGGCTATGATGTGCAAAGAGGGAGAGGGCTAGAAATTGTTCAAAAGTAAATTTTTACGGAAATAGAGCCAGCTTAGCTGATTTCATAGTTCAGCGTTGTTAGGTTTCACCTAGGCTCTGGTTGTACTGACTTCCTGTCTACTGCCCTGCACTCAGAGTTATAAATATCCCTCCCTGGCCAACCACTAGGAGGTTTATTGTCAGAGGTGCATACTGGGAGAGAGTATAAATATTCAGAGAGTGACCTTGTCTCCTGGGCCTCCTGCCTAGGGCAGGGATGTGTTTTGCTATTAAATCACCCTAGGCCTGCTGCCTGAAAGGGTGAGCATGTGTCTGTTTAAAGGCCTGAGTTTGAGACTTAGCTTGTGTAACCTGGGGATTGAGGAGCTACGGATGAACTCTTGATGTCTTGAGGAGCCAGAGAAACTTGGATTAAAAACTTGGACCTCAATGGAGTATAATGACTTCACCCCAGGGTGTGGCAGCTGAAATAATAAGTGCTTTGCAGTCAGAGGCTGCACAGAACAGTCACAGAATGCTGGGTCAGCCTAAAGTTTCTCAATCAGTGAAGACTTTTGTTCCATGGGTGCCTTGTGCCTTTACCCTCTTTACCTGGAATTTTGAGTGAGAGCAAATAAACCATCAATCAGATTGATTAATAGGGTTTGTCTAAAAATATAAATAGAAGAAGGAAATTTAAAACACCTTTTCTAATGTAGAACCCCCAAGTTGTGCTAGGTGTTAGTGTAGGAAATTTCTTTAATGAAGGGCTAAGCCTGAGCTGTAAATCTGGGTCAGGGTTCAGTGACTCAGGGCTGGATGACTCATCCTAGCAGCCTCTCTGGTGCCTTTCCCCTATTTTCTGGGACATTGGAGAATGTTCTAGACAGTGTGTGGAGGTTACTAGGAGCTTCTTGGCATATTTATGAGGGCCTCAGCCAATCCCCAGTTAAGGGCTGTAAGGGGGCAGGCCACCTCATAAATAGGTGGGAGGGGGAGTCTGGTGGAACATGGAGAGGGAGTGCTGAGGAGGCTGGCTGTGGCCCTCAAGGGTGCCCCCTAGTCTAGGGGGGGGACCTTGGGCCAGCCCTCAGATGCTGGAAGGATCCTGCCATAATACGTGGAGGAAGCCCTTCCGGGAGGAATGGGAGCAAGGAGAGAGGACAGCAGGAGCAGGTGAACGCTACTTGGAGATCTCCTGAGAGTCAGCCGGTTGGGCTGGTGAGTGTCAGTCTGGAGGACTGTGTGGAGAAGTTAGCCTGGAGAACTAGTAAAGAGGCAGCTAAAACCAGGTGGGTTGGCAGTGCCTGAGGAGGTGGTGCTGGGATCAGTAGCTGCAGGAGGAAAAGTACAAGCTGGACACTTTAATCTTTTTCTACACAACCAATTTTAGATTACGGCACTGCACCACAACTGAAGGCCAAGCATTTAGTTTGCAGTTGCAGTGTAGCCCCATTGATCTCAATAAGCAGGTTTGACGGTCAGTTCCCCCTGTCAAACTCTGCAGGCCAAGTTAAAATTGCTGTGGCCGTGGCATGTGTACAGCCCGGTCAGACTGTAATGTTAGAATTCCAGTGGGTGCCCGGGAGTCTGTACAACCGAACCGTGCCTTAACTGCCTGTTTTTACTCCTTCACCGGTGTAAAAAGAGCCCCTGAGCTTTGGCTGAGGCGTTGGAATAATTTAACTGTATGAATATGTAGCATGTGAAAACAATTCTTACCTTGGCTGTTACATAGGCTCCATTTTAAGTCTGTCTCGAAGTAATAGGTCTGACTGCACCATAGAAATGCCGTCCCGCCGTCTGTGGTACATGTTCTGTAGATGCGATGGTTGAACACAAATGGAAAGTAACACAAACTGCTTGTTGCTGTAGGAAAAAAAAGAAGTGATGGCGCACTCATCTAGCAATCCATTGATTTGCAGCATATGATCAAAGTTTTATCATGCTGATATGAGTAAAATATGTGCAAAATTGATTTCACCCCATGCAAAACTTTGGCAAAATGATTCTCTAATTTTGACATAATTTTTGCTTAAAATAATTGGTTTGTAAAACAGCGAACCTTCCTACATTGCTTTGCAAAGTGTTAATTGCCTTATTTCCTTTGTCTGTGTGTGTTTACTGTAGTTTGTTTTTATTTGACTTTTTTCACAGCAAGTAAAATTAAAATAATAATAATATAATAAAAAATGATACTTTTTATTAAATAAAGAGGCTGTCGCTCTGCTACATTATCTGAAATTAAAGTAAAGTATACACTGTGAATAGCCAAATCATTTTTTTTTGTTTTGGTTTAGGTAGGGAAGGGAAACATCTTCCTAGTTTTTTGCTATCTGTGTGTCGTTTGGGAGATCTCCCTTCCCTTCCTTTCCCAGAAATGGCAGAGAAAGTGCAAGAAAATACCTGCAAAGAGAGGGGAATTCTCCTCTTACACAGGCTCTTGTTTTTGGGGCAATTCTCAAATTTTGCATTTCCTGTCCTGTTTAGAATGGACATACCAGGACAAATAGAGAGGGAGAATCTACGCCTTGTTTTTTTTTTTCACTGCCATCACTCCCCCCCCCCCCCCACACTTGCCAACAATTCCCAACTGTCGATATGACAGCAGGAGTGGGGAGAAAGAGAGAGGGGGAGTGAGAGAGAGAAGGTTGGAAGGAGAGAAAAAGGGGAGAGGGAGGGAGAGAGTGTAGAAGGAAAAGAAAGAGGGAAGCGGGGGAGAGGGAAAGGAAAAGGGGGAGAGAGCGAGAGAAAGAGGGGAGAGGGAAAGGGTGGGAGAGAGAGAGAAGGAAGGAGGGGAGAGAGGGAGAGGACAGAGAGAGAAATGGAGGGATGTAGAAAGAAGGAGGAGAGAGGGTGGGGGGGAGAGAAAGAGGGGAGAGAAAGAAAATGAGGGGAGAGACAGAATTGGAGGGATGGAACAAGAAAGAGAAATAGGGGAGAAAGAGGGTGGAAGGGAGAGAAAGAGGGATTGGGGGGACGGGGGGACGAAGGAGAAGGAAATGGAAAGAGGGATAGAGAGAGGGGAGAGGGGAGAGACAGAAATGGAGGGATGGGGAGTGAGAGAAAAAGCGGAAAGGGACAGAGACAAAGAGAGGGAAGGAGAGAAAGAGAGAGAGAGTGGAAGCAGTGAGAAAAAGAGAAGGAAACGAGGAGAGGCCGAATGGGAGAAAGAGAGGTAGCCCCTGTACCGAGAGTAAGAGAGATAGAGAGAGGGAGGGAGCGAAAAAAAGAAAGAAAAGAAAAAGAAAGAAAGAAAAGAAAAGAAAGAAATAAAGAAAGAGAGAAGGAGAGGGGGGAGCAGAAAGAGAGAGAGAGAAGGAATGAGAGGGCAAGAAGGAGAAAGAGAGGGCGAGAAGGCGAGAGAGAGAAGGAAAGAGAGGGTGAGAAGGATAGAGAGAGAGAGAAGGAAAGGGGGGGAGAGAAGGAGGGGTAGAGAGAGAGAGAGAAAGAAGAGAAGGAAAGGGGGAGAGGCAAAAAGAGAAAGAGAAGGAGGGGGAAGAGAGTGAGAGGAGATAGAGAGAGGGAGGTTTGAGACAAAAAGAGGAGAGAGGGGAAGGAAGCAGAGAAAGAGAGAAGGAACGAGAAAGAGGGGTGATAAAGGAAGAGACAGAAGGAGAGAGGGAGATAGAAAGAGAGATAAAGATGGTGGAAAGTGAAAGAAAGAGGCGAGGGGGGAGATGGAAATGGAGAATGAGAGAGATTGTAATATTACCCATAGAGCGCTCTTCTGTTGCCCTCCCCATGTCACATTTTGAGATAAACTTTTATCTATTATTACTAATAATACTAATTATTTAAAAATCTTCATACATGTTGCTCGCTTGCTCCGGGATCCATTATTCTCTGCAGTATCATCCAGTGACCAGTAGTCTATCTGCATCAAAACAAATCACAAAATCAGGGCTATTTCTGTTGTAGATGGAGACATGCTTTGTTATCACATCCCAATATGAGTTGCCAACTGTCTTTCAATAAAATCATATTCACACTTCTACACTTAGTCTGGCGCCCTCTGCTGTTCTATGTTCTATTTTATTTTCTCAGAGCCCACTTTACACGTACGAGGAGCGGCCACTAGTGTTGTGTGGAATGATGTAGACTAAGTGGACATATCTACTTTAGGGCCAACAAGGAGTTAATAGACACATTCTAGATACTGTTTGCTGTTTTTTCCCTTGCTCCTCTTTTGGTTGCCTTTTCACTGCTTTGTTTTGGCCTGGGTGGGTAGCTCCTGTCTTGCACCGTTTGACTGGTTTTGGTATGTTGTAGAATGTAGGGTATATTATCTTTCACATAATATTTTGCATACAGTGTGCTTTTAAGATGTTACACAATATTAATTTTACATGACAGCATCTTTCATGTAAATTTCTATACGAAATGCATAGTGATTTTATTATGACAAAAAAAAAGTTTGAGCATATAAATGAGAATTTTGGTCCATGCTAAAAAACAGAGATCAATAAATAAATAAATTATAAATAATCTACAGAAATACGTATTTCTATAAATGTTTTATAAGTATAATAAAGTAAAGTTTATCGGAATTTAGGTGGATTTTAGGGGTTGCCAGGGTGCTGTAACTATGGAGTACCAAATAGACAAATCGATCAATCCACCAATTCCTGAACTTATGGGCCCATTTACACTTCTGTGTTGTGGTAACAAGTTCATTACCATTATCACCACAATGCGCTATAACGCACGCAGCATTTGTTTCTGCTGTATGGTGTCATTCATTTTGAATGGCAACCTAGCACTCTAAGGTAACACACCTGTGTTGTAGTGATTTGTCCCTGTACGTAATTTTACCAAGTTTCATACTTACAGTATCTCACAAACGTGAGTACACCTCTCACATTTCTGTAAATATTTTATTCTATCTTTTCATGTGACAACACTGAAGAAATGACACTTTGCTACAATGTAAAGTAGTGAGTGTACAGCTTGTATATTTGCTGTCTCCTCAAAATAACTCAACACACAGCCATTAATGTCTAATCTGCTGGCCACAAAAGTGAGTACACCCCTAAGTGACAATGTCCACATTGGCCCCAAAGTGTCACAGGTTGCCACTGGAGTCCTCTTCCACTCCTCCATGCTGACATCACAGAGCTGGTGGATGTTAAAGTTCTTGCGCTCCTCCACCTTCCATTTGAGGATGCCCCGCAGATGCTCAATAGGGTTTAGGTCTGGAGACATGCATACCCAATCACCTTGGCTCCATGCACACAGGGCGTCATAAAAAGGAGCTCCAAAGCTGTTTCTTGACGCCAGGAAAAAGCAGCTGTAAAAACGTGCTTTTAGTAGCTTTTTCCATTTGCGTTGTTGCACGTTTGGCCACGTCGCTTTTAGCAGCGTTTTTTCTGCCTCCATTCAAATTCAATGGTTCCCTATGGGAGCCTATTGATTAAAAATGGAAGGCACATCGCAAGTCGGATCAGGAAGATCCGACTTGGGGTGCGCTGTGAGAATCTTGAGGGGGAACTCCACGCCAAAATGGGGAAAAAACGATGTGGGGTCCCCCCAAAGTCCATACCAAACCCTTATCCGAGCATGCAGCCCGGAAGCCCAGGAAAGGGGAGGGGACGAGCGAGCGGCCCCACCCCCCCTGGACCATACCAGGCCACACGCCCTCAACATGGGGGGGTGTGGGTGCTTTGGGGCAGGGGGGGCTCTGCACCCCCCCACCCCAAAGCACCTTGCCCCCATGTTGATGAGGACAAGGGCCTCCTACCCACAACCCTGGCCGGCGGTTGTGGGGGTCTGCGGGCAGGGGGCTCATCGGAATCTGGAAGCCCCCTTTAATAAGGGGGCCCCCAGATCCCGGACCCCCTCCCTATGTGAATGGGTATGGGGTACATTGTACCCCTACCCATTCACCCCATAAAAGGCAGTGTATGTAAAAAATGACAGGAGAGGTTTTGAAAATCTTCATCCGGTCTTCTCCGCTCTAGTCTTCTCCTCTCCGCTCTTCTCCCCTCCGCTCTTCTGCTCTTTTGCCTCCTCTGGTCTTGTTCTTCCTCCGGTCCTCCTCCGACACTGTCCCGGTGATTATGCCGATCTCCGGTCTCTGCAGCTTATTATATAGCCATTAGGGGCGTGGCCTCCCGGTGACGTCACCGGGAGGCCCCGCCCCCTTATGTAATTGACGACGTCGCTGGTGACATAAGGGGGTGGAGCCTCCCGGTGACGTCACCGGTAGGCCATGCCCCTAATGGCTATATAATAATCTGCAGAGACCGGAGACCGGCATAATCACCGGGACAGAGTCGGAGGAGGACCAGAGGAAGAAGAAGACCAGAGGAGGCAAAAAAGCAGAAGAGCAAAATAACAGAAGAGCGGAGAGCAGAAGAAGCGGAGGGCAGAAGAGCGGAGGGCAGAAGAGCGGAGGGGAGAAGAGTGGAGAGGAGAAGACCAGAGCGGAGAAGACCGGATGAAGATTTTTAATAAACTTTTCAAAACGTCTCCTGTCATTATTTACATACACTGCCTTTTATGGGGTGAATGGGTAGGGGTACAATGTACCCCTACCCATTCACATAGGGAGGGGGTCCGGGATCTGGGGGGCCCCAGATTCCGATGAGCCCCCTGCCTGCAGACCCCCACAACCACCGGCCAGGGTTGTGGGGAGGAGGCCCTTGTCCTCATCAACATGGGGGCAAGGTGCTTTAGGGTGGGGGGGTGCAGAGCCCCCCTGCCCCAAAGCACCCACACCCCCATGTTAAGGGGGTATGGCCTGGTATGGTCAAGGGGGGGTGGGGGCCGCTCGCTCGTCCCCTCCCCTTTCCTGGGCTGCATGCTCGGATAAGAGTTTGGTATGGATTTTGGGGGGGACCCCACGCCATTTTTCCGATCGTGGCGTGGAGTTCCCCCTCAAGATTCTCACAGCGCAAGTCGCACCACAAGTCGCATCATCCTGATCCGACTTGCGATGCGCCTTCCATTCAAATCAATAGGCTCCCATAGGGAACCATTGATTTTGAATGGAAGAAAAAAAAAATATAACGTGGCTTAACGCACATTAAGCAATGTTATTTAGCCTTTAGCAGCGTCAGACGTTTTTACAGCTTGACGCTGCAGCTCCAGAACGCACTGGTCCTGTTTTTTTTTTGCAGCTATTAAACGCCTATGCCACTTGGAGCTCCTAAAAGCTCTATGTGTGCATGAGGCCATAGAATAACATGGATGGGCGTTCTGCAGCTGCAAAAAAAAATGTCTGACGCTGCTAACAGCAGCTCCAAAAACATCCAGAGTGCATGGGGCCTTACCCTCTGCTTCTTTAGCATGGCAGTGGTAGTCTTGGAGGTGTGTTTGTGGTCAGTATCATGTTGGAATACTGCCCTGCAGCCCAGTCTCCGAAGGGAGGGGCTCATGCTCTGCTTCAGTATGTCACAGTACATGTTGGCATTCATGGTTCCCTCAATGAACTGTAGTTCCCCAGTGCTGGCAGCACTCATGCAGCCCCAGACCATGACACTACCACCACCATGCTTGACTGTAGGCAAGACACACTTGTCTTTGTACTCCTCACCTAGTTGCTGCCACACATGCTTGACACCATGTGAACCAATAAGTTTATCTTGGTCTCATCAGACCACAGGACATGGTTCCAGTAATCCATGTCCTTAGTCTGCTTGTCTTCAGCAAACTGTGGGCTTTCTTGTGCATCATCTTTAGAAGAGGCTTCCTTCTGGGATGACAGCCATGCAGACCAATTTGATGCAGTGTGCGGCGTATGGTCTGAGCACCGACAGGCTGACCACCCACCCCTTCAACCTCTGCAGCAATGCTAGCAGCACTCAAACTTCTATTTCAGAAGGACAACCTCTGGATATGATGCTGAGCACGTGCACTCAACTTCTTTGGTCGACCATGGTAAGCCCTGTTCTGATTGGAACCTGTGCTGTTAAACCACTGTATGGTCTTGGCCACCGTGCTGCCGCTCAGTTTCAGGGTCTTGGCAATGCATAATGGCTGGTTGCATATGCACATGACACCAATACTATATAGTCATTGGCAATAACAATATAGTCTCCTCCGGATAGCTTCCCTGCTCGTTGGACATTTGTACAGTATCTTCACAAACTTCTTTTGTCTCCTTATTAAGCTCTGTTCTTTGGAAAGCAGGCACTCATTTAATGACTTCAGACTAGGCGGATTAGATCAAAACAAACCTCTTTTACTGAACTAGTTAAGCATAACAGATGAGGAGTTCTCAAAAACCTTTTCAATACACATTTCTGCACAAAACCTTTTATCATGCCCCTGGTACTACCTTTTTTTAAAAATTCTTTGAATTTAATGTTCTGCAATTGCTATGTTAACTTTGGAAAGTACATAGGTAAATTGGTGCCAGTAAATACTTTAGTTGCGTTACTTCAACTTTTTGTGCTTGTTTTTTCCCCAGGCGAGTGATGTGGTGTAGTGCATTCGCACTGATTTCCGTGATTGAATCATTAGGTATCCCAGGAGTCCTTTTTTTTCTCTCACTCTTATGAGAGTTTGCTAGCAGGGGAGGTGGGACAGGAGAGTGTAGGAGTGCCGGATGAAGGCAGATATAGGAGGAGATGTGAGAGGGATCCATTCATTGGGAAATTATGAAAAGGATGCGCTAGCCTGACAATCAGTTAGCAGCACCTAGAACTCCCTGGACATTGGGAGAAAAATGGATAAGTAAAAAAAAAAGACTAGTGCGCTGAAATTAAATATGCATATGCAAACATATAATATATGACAGTGATGTGACACATAAAAAATTATGTCCCTTGAAAATAGTCCATAAACCACAAAAGTGCAGGAAAAAAAAATACAAATGGTGCCATAATAAAAAATGTCAAAAATTTTAAAAACGAATGCAATAAAGAGTCTGATGAACAGTGTAGTGACAATGGAGCTTTACGGTGAAATCCAACGAACGATTCCTTGTTGTTAAGTGAATCCACACAACTTGTATTGCCAAGTGCTGCATGCAATCCCACGGTGATCAAACAGAGGAATGGAGGGCTGCTTACCAGAAAGACATTGACAGAAAGCCTGTAGTTATACACTTTGGACAAACTCTGGTCCCAGCAGATGATATCATCTCTTTAGGTAACGGCAATCCATGAATCAATATGCTTCATATATATTCAGGGCTCTCCAGAACTCATATGGAAAGGCTAATAGTGCATTAACTCTCAAAACATCTTTTATTTGTTAAAGCAATTGCACTTATATTTGGGTAGACGAAATACAGCATTAACGAGTGTGCGGTGCGGACCATGCGTTGTGAAGACATGGCTGCTCCACCCAACGCGTTTCCCCTCAGAAGGCGTCAACTGGGATTGGAGGACAGCCCGTGTCGTCACGATCAAACTTTACATAATCCCGAGAAGAGAGATTTCCGGCGGCATACACAGGAACCCCCGGACATAAGAAAATACACAACTTCCGTTTCAATTTCTCTACTTCACTCTTTAAAACTAAAACCTTTACTAAAAAGAAAAGGAACTAGAATATTTGCTCACTTATAAAAATTACCTTAAATGTAGATGGCCTTCTTTAACCACTTCAATACAGGGCACTCCCCCCCCCCCCCTTCCTGCCCAGGCCAATTTTCAGCTTTTAGCACTGTTGTATTTTGAATGACAATTGCGCGGTCATGCAACACTGTACCTAAACCAAATTTATGTCATTTTTCCCCCACAAATAGAGCTTTCTTTTGGTGGTATTTGATCACCGCAAGGTTTTTTCTTTTTTGCTAAACAAATAAAAAAAAGACCGAAAAGTTTGAAGTTTTTTTTTTATGTTATACAATTTTGTAAGTAAATACGTTTTTTCCTGCACTGGTGAGCACTGATGAGACTGCACTGACAGGCACTGATGAGGAGGCACTGATGGGGTGGCACTGATAGGCGGCACTGATAGGTAGCACTGATATGCAGCATTGGTGGGCACTGATAGACGGCACTGCTGGGCACTAATGGGCACTGATAGGCGGCGGCACTGGTGGGCACTGATGGGCACTGATAGGCGGCACTGATCGGCACTGATAGGCGGCACTGAACGGCACTGATGGGCACTATTGGGCACTGATAGGCGGCACTGGTGGGCAATAATGGGCACTGGTGGGCGGCACTGATAGACAGGGATGATGGGCACTGGTGGGCAGCACTGATGGGGAGGGCACTGGTGGGCAGCACTGATGGGGAGGGCAATGGGGGGCTCCCTGAGCCCTGATTGCCATCCCCTAGTGGGCATCCCTGGGGTCATGGGTGGGCATCCTTGGGGTCATGGGTGGGCATCCCTGGTGGTTCTAGTGGCACCCCCCCCCCCGAGGGTCTACACTAGTAATCAATGATCTGAGATTACCAGTGCCGACCCCCCCCCCCCCCCGTCAGAGGAGCCGCCGATCGGCGCTCCTTTACTCGTGCCTGTCAGGCACGTACTGAGGAAAACCGATCAACGGCTCTTCCTGTTTACTATGTGACCAGCCGTGATTGGACACGGCTGGTTACATGGTAAAGAGCCTATGTCAGTAGGCTCTTTACCGAGATCAGAGATGCAGGGAGTCAGTGTGACACCTCGCATCACCGATCGCCGCTCTGCTCACCCCCAGGGGGCGCGCAGAGCGCATTATCCTGCCGCCGTCATATGACGTCCGGTCAGGATAATGCAACCACATTCCCGCCGTCATTCTGTTATAGGGCGGGCGGGATGTGGTTAAAATCAGCCTCAATGGCACAGGAAAGAAAACATTTCCAAAAATAAAACTAAATGAATAAAACAAAAAAGAAAAAATAATAATAAAAATAAATAAAACTAAAAAAATAAATAAAAAATAAACATATAAAAATAAAATAAAATGAAAAATGAGAAACAAAAATAACAAAAAAATTAAAAAAGAAGAAAAAAAATATAAATATAAAAAATAAATATGAAAAATAAAAAAATAAATTAAAGATCAAAATGAAAATAAAAATGAACATAAATTAAAAAATTATGAAGGAAATAAACAATATTATAGGAGGGTCAATTATAAAAAATTCACCATTGCACAAAAGCCACAAAAAGTCTAAAAATTATTTAAAAAATGCAAAAAATATGGATTACTTATATTTGTGGAAGACTCCTACCTTTACAATTAAGAGTGAAAAAGAGTTTAAAGAGTGAAGTAGAGAATTGTAACAGAAGTTGTGTATTTTCCTACGTCCGCGGTTCCTGTGTATGCCTCCGGAAGTCTCTCACCTCGGGATTATGTAAAGTTTGATCGTGACGATGGGGGCTGACCTCCAATCCCAGTTGACTGCTTCTGAGGGGAAACGCGTCAGTTCCGGGGTAAACATGGCCGCTCACAAAAGCAGTGTGGGGTATGAAAAAAGTGCAATTTTACATGGAAAAAGTAAGCTTTAAATAATACTAATTCCTAATTAAGCTTTAAAATATTTAAACTGCATTCTGTTGTATTTTTATTTATTTATTTATGTATTTTGATTGTGTGTTTGACTGCAGTTCCTCTTATAACAGGTGAGAAAATCTTTTAGTCCATTAGTCAATTTTAGCAGCACCAATCCACACCCCTGTTAACCCAAAAAGGTCTCCTGCAAGGGGTGGTTAATCAGCAAAAGCAGCAGTTACATCTTTATGTTCTTTAACAGGGTAGAACTGAACTGCCGCCTGGCCTTACTCTGACGGACCACCTAGCACCCCACTTGGGTGCTTCCGCCACGATACAGCTTCCTCCACTCTGGAACCAGGAACCTGTCGGGACTATTGGGTGTAATTAACTAATAGAATAAAAATGATTTTAAAAGCCATGTATATACCATATTATGCATATAAGATTCTGAACAGGACAGGATCCATTTTGTTAGGAGTTCATGGGAAGTTCATGTTCTTTTACAAGATGCCTTTTTAGTCTTAAGTTCTACAGAAAATCCTTGTAAGTCTGCAGTTATAAATAAGACCCCTTTACACATCTCATCAGATAAGAATCAATTGGCGAGACATCGTACTAGTCACTCATGGCTAGTCTGGCCTGTTATCTTATCTGTATATAACAATGGACAATACCCCACTATATTCTAGCAGACATTTAAAGATGAACCATATAAGTTTTTATAGAAAACATCATCATATGTAAGATGTATATTAACGATAGTACATTGTATTCTTATTAATATAGAAGTGTGAACTTGATACTTATATAATATTAGATATATAATATATATATATATATACATAAGTATACTTTTCTATGATGTGTAAGGACTTGTGCGTCTTAAAAACGTATTACTTCATTTCAAGGCATGTGGTAGGAGTGTTTATATAAGAATTACTTTGGACTGATCAAGGTGTTGTAAATCCTAAAGGCCAGACATCTTAATTGACAGTGTAAGACACAGACAAGTGATTTAATGGGCTCTCACTAGTCAACAGGTCATCAAGGTCACTTTTAATAGTAGGCCATTGTATGTTATGACGTATGTTAAAACAAAATTTAATAAGTAATGCAACACTGCCCCTAGTGGATGTTTAATTTTAATTTCCAATAATTGATTATAGTAATTAGATGCTTTTAGTGACGTGGAGATTATATGGTAATGAGATCCCCGCCCATACTCCAGGGGGGGTTTAAAAATCCTAGTCTGCTAAGAGAGGGAGGGAGCTGAGGACTGAAAAGATCGTGAGGGAGTTCTGAAACTCATGGGTGACCATTGATCCTATAACCAAGACAACGTGACTTCTCAGACAATAGAATTTGGCTGGTAAAGTATGTTCCTATTCTTCATATAGATATTTGATCTGCCTTATTTAGATGCACTTAACTGACCCATCACCTAATCTGTAGCATCAAGATTTGAAGTTAAATCATTCTAACTGCAGTATGATTGGTTTAATTCTTTTATCTTGGGATTTAAGCTGATTCTGGCTTTTAGTAAAAGGGTTCAGTTGTGATGTATTCTTTATGGTAGGTTAAGAAAATAGAAACATATTTTATCAATACAATCTGGACTTTTTAAGGCATGGTCCAACAATGTTGATCCATGCAACTGTATTTAAAACATATAAATTGAATATCTGTTGGATGAGAGAAGTCACATGTCAAACCTGTCATATTGGTTGCCATCTTTTATGTAGACTGTCACTTATATTTAAAAGTCTTTGGTTATGATCATTTTATTATTCTGAGATAATATTCTTTGATTTTATTCTCATATTACCTTTGTGATATATTATTGCATTTTATTGAAACTTTGTGTTAATCACCAATTATATTTTTTGACATTTATTTTGCACTGAAGTATTTAATAAATATATATATTTTTGCACAGAATTGTATCCTCTATCTTCAGTTTAGTGTCACTTAAAACGATCTTGCATTTTTATGATTTATAGAAATAAGTTGAGATTCTCCTAACTTACAGATCTTTGCTTATTTGTATAAATAGACACTGTTATATCAGAGCAGTATAAACATTCTGACATAATTGGAGGCCCGAGCGCGAGATAAGTACCTAGTGAAATAGGGGTTATAATTGTGCAAAATATATATTTTATTGCCATTCACATTAATTGATTGTTGCTATTGTTGGTTACAATATTGAACATGGCTGAATCTGTAGGTGTGTCAGATGAATTACTTCCCCTTGGCACAGATACAGAACCAGAACCAGAATCAGAAATGGGTCTGCACAATGAACAGACTAGAGAAACGGTCAAATTTAATGTGATGTCTTATGTCAAAGATAGATTGGATGTTAAAGGTGAACTCAATAGTTGGGTAGTTGAAATGAAACGAGGAATTGCAGGATATGTAAATGATATCTGGAGTGAAGGATCATGGGTAGCTTCATTTCTTTGTGAAATTGCTGTTGCTAAACATAAGAAAGATAAAGATGGACTGATATATAGATCATGGCCAGTATTTCTTTACACAATTGATGCATTAGCTGCTCAATTGAACAAAATTCAAAATGAACTGAGATCCCAGGCTAAGCTTGTTGAACAATCACAACAAATAATTAGTGACTGTAGAAATCAAGTTAAAAATTTGTTTGATGAAAATAAGAAACTGGTTGATCATATATCAGGTCATCAGGAGCAAAGCAATCAAACCAAAGAAATAATTGATTCCCTAAGAAAAGAACTGAGTCAAAAACATAGTGAATTGGTAACATGTGACAGACAGAGGGCTGCTTTAGAAATCAAATGTGACCAGTTGCAATTTGCTAAAGAATTAATGCAACAGGAGTTAGAGGATTCGGCTTATCTGTATCCAGTGCTGGAAAAAGATACCAGCAGTGAAAAGGTTACACCTTCTATTTGGAAGGGAGAAAATGTCCCTGAATTTTTGAGCCGAACCTCTGCTGAACATAATGTTTTTAAACATCCCACAAAAACTCAAATGTCAGATTCTGAGAGTGATTCCAATAACACATTTGAGGAAGAGATTTTTAGACCCAAAAGACATTCTCTTCCCAAAGCGAGTTCAACCTTATCTCATAAACAGTCTCAAAGAAGTGAAAGAAAGACTTCTCAGCCTGTATGTGATAGCCCAAAGGTGATAAAATTCTTAAAAGAAACAGTAGGTCTGTTTACCAAGAAAGGTTCTCCTTCTATAATTAATCATTTGGAGGCCTACGAGGAGGCTATGCTGACCCTGAATTTAAATAGTGACAGGCAGAAGATCCAATTCATTTCATGGGTGTTTGAATCAAAATACAGGTTTTTCTTTAATTCCCTACGAGATATGGGCAAAAATACCTGGTCTGAAGTTGTTTCAGAAGTGAAAACTGAATTCGGTCCCTATCAAACAGCCACAGCTGCTAGAAAGGCCATGTTTACTTTGAAATGTCGGCCAAATCAAAGCCCTAGGGAATTTTTGTCCATTCTCAAAAATGCCTATAGCCTGACTGAGGAAAAGCCCCACTTTGAAAACCCTGAATTTATCCAATTGTTCTACGATGCTCTGCCAAATAAAATCAAAATTATTCTGGCCCGGGAATATAATCCCAAATGGGGTCTAGATTGGTTACTATCAGAAAGTACAACCCTTTTTGCTGTATTGCAAAATAGCGAGGAGACTCAGGATAGGAGGTTTAAAAAGCTGAATAATGAAATTTCTGAGGTTCATCATAAAAGAGATGAGGGACACTTTGAAGCCCCAAAAAGGAGTTATGCAGATGTGGTTAAAGACCCCAATACTCCCAAATTAAATAAGGCTAAACCACATCCAGATGATAAAAAGGGTCCAGTTGTTGATAGTGCACCAGATAAAAAGCATCAATGGGTAAAAAGACGCAATCCTCCATTTAAAAGATACCCGAGAGGGAAGTTTAGGAATTATCAAAATGGCCCTGAAGAAAATCAAAATAATTGTTCTGGATCAGAAGGTTCTGACAAGTCTCAGACTGCTAATCCCAAAAATCCAGCCACCAGAGTTCACTGGAAAAATAGAAATAATCTCTATGATAGAATGGATCAGATGCAGAACCAAGTGGGAGTTATGGCAGAACAGATGGACAAAATATCCCAGCTTCTCAGTAACAAATCCAACAATCCTTTTTCAGGACCGAATTCTGCAGAAAGCAACCCCCAATAACAGAAGTTTCCAGTCATGTAAATACCTGTACTGTATCAATGTCTAAAAGTGAAATCATTGAACCTGTTGTTTGTATGCCTGAAAAGAATTTAACCCTTCCAATGCCAGATGGCAAGGAGGAGGGGCGACTTGTCTGTGACTCTATTTTGCAGACTTCCAAAACTTCCTCTGTGAAACTGACAGGCACGCAATCCTGTGTGAAAAAGGAAGGGGGGTCGAGGGGTAAGAGACAACATGACATTCTTTTCACTGATCATTCTAAATACTTGTGTTCACTACAGGAAATTGATGACAGGTATTATCTGGAAATTAAATTGCATAATGATTTACCACAAATAATGGCTTTATTAGATACAGGTAGCCATGCAACTATATTATCTCAGAAATATTTTCAACAAATTCAGGATTTATCTTCTGAGAAATACAAGCTGAAAAGTGTTAAAGCTAACCTCATAAGTGTTTCAGGCACTGCTTTAAAGGTCAGAGGAGAAGCTTGGTTGCCCATCAACTTGGGAAATAAAATAATTTGCCATCCCATATTGATAGTTTATTTGCCCTATGATCGTTTGATTATTGGCATAGATCTCCTTAAGAGATTGAATCCCATTGTGGATTTCATTAATAAGGTTATTTGGTCCCAAGCAAAAATGCCGATTAATTATGAGCACTCCCAGTCCTATCGCAGTAAACGTAACTGCCATGTAATTGAAGAAAGACCGGACTCCATTGAGATCCATTTCAGGAATTCCCAAATTCCAGACATCTCATTCCTACAAGCCACTCCCACCTGTACAGTTGGTGGACGGGAGGATAACACCATATGTGTGTCCCCTGAAAGAGTTAAAAATGTTTGCTTGGAAAGTGATGTTCTGACCATTCACCTTCATCCCGAAGATCCTGTCCCTACTGGGTTTAGTGATCATACACAATTCTTAGCAGGAATTGAAAGGGTGAATGATGACATGTTCTTTTCCCTACAGGTTAATGACCTGGGAAGAACTAAAAGGGCTAAACTGGATCTGCGCCAGGAACACTGTTACATTAGTAGGGATCTGCTAAAACAAGTGGCCACTCCTAAAGTAATTAAGTATCCTAACCCTCAAGATAACTGGGTCCATGAATTGGATGATAACTCTGAAAGTCACAATGTCATTGCAAGATGCATGTTATCTATTTCCAT
The DNA here is from genome assembly GCF_965119305.1 of Pelophylax lessonae. Classification (NCBI taxonomy): domain Eukaryota; kingdom Metazoa; phylum Chordata; class Amphibia; order Anura; family Ranidae; genus Pelophylax; species Pelophylax lessonae. The sequence goes on from NC_138770.1 coordinate 75,757,342, forward strand.
AGGGGGTAAAACAGCCACTCATTTATTCCTGGTACTCAATGAGCCAAGGTGTCAAATGTACATTGGCAATGATATATTACATCGGTTTGCCATACACGTGGATGTGGTGAATTCCATATTGTGGACTAGATTAAAAGAGGATCCATGTGCTTTCATGAATGAATATGAGGCCCTCAGATCATCCCAGATACTGCCATATGCAGTAAAGGTATTAGTACCACAAAATGTTGTCATTCCTCCAGGTTCCAATAATTTCCTATTACCTGTTCAGGTACCAAAAGGCCAAAAATTAAAGAACCTTGATGCATTAATATGCCTCTCAAATAGGATGCAACAACTGGGAATTTCAGTAAGTCCTATCCCCATGGTAAATATTCACCAATCCAAAACTCAAATAATTGTCAACAACAGTACTCCCAATGAAATCCATTTGTCAAAAGACACTGTAATTGGTCTGGCCTTAGATTCAGATTATTATACTTTTGGATTTCAAAATGTAGTCATCGGCCTAATTCCTGAACAATATCTCACCGAGGAACAGATGGTCGAACAAACATTTAATTCTTCTCCTGAAGGATTGTTCACCATTAATTCAATTTATCCTTTTGATCCTGAAAGAGGTACCTGCCAGGTGGAGGAATCTTCCCTTACCTTTGATCATCCACTTAATGAGCAGGAAGCAAAGGAATATAGTGTGTCTATCGGTGAGACTAATAAGCCAAGTCATGACCTCACTGACAAACTTGAAGAAGCCTATGAAATAGGTCAACCTGAAGCTTTTCCAGGGTTTTTAGAAATGGTCCAGCAGGAAGTCTCCTTAGCTGATGGATGCTCTAATGACTCAGAGCGCCAGAGACTAAAAGAAGTTCTCCTGGAGTGTCAGGACATCTTTGCTAAAGATTCCTATGATTGTGGTGAAACAGATATCCACATTGCTAGGATTCAAACTGATCCAGAGGCACCTCCCGTTTATGTCAAGCAATATCGTCTTCCACTAGCTTGTTAAGATTCGCTAGCGGAAATAATAAGGAATCTCAAGGAGAGAGGCATTATAAGATCGGTGCACAGTTCTTATAATAATCCTATCCTTGGTATCCTCAAACCGAATGGTCAATGGCGTTTGTGTGCTGATCTCAGACAGCTCAATAAGCGTGTATATATGTCCGGCTGGCCCGTGCCATATATTGACCAATGCTTGGCACAAATGCAAGGAGCCAAAATTTTCACTGCACTGGATTGTGCCCAAGGCTATTGGACCATCAAGGTAAGTCCTGAAGACCAATATAAACTAGCATTTACATTTGGCAAGGAACAGTTCACCTGGAATCGTATGCCATTTGGTTATATAAATGCAGGTCATGAATTTGCTGTATTTTTGCATAAGGCGATGCCTGATGCTACCGAAAGGGGAAATTTGACATATGTGGATGACATTTTGTTGAAAAGCACCTCCTTTGAACAGCATATCCAGGAGATTAGACATGTGCTTAACCAGTTGAGAGAGGCAGGTGTTAAAATTTCATTACAGAAAGCCCAGTGGTGTCGTACCAAAGTAAACTTCTTGGGACATGAGGTCACTTCCGAAGGCCTAAATCCTCAAAAGAAGAAGGTAGATGCTGTGTTGAAATCTAAAACACCTACCAATGTCAGTGAATTGAGATCATTTTTGGGTATGATGAACTATTCACGTAAGTTTATTGATAATTATGCAGAAATCAGTAAACCATTGTTGACATTGCTCAAGAAGAATGTACCATGGACATGGGGGGGAGACCAGGAACAATCCATGGTTGAACTTAAAAAGAGACTCACCCAAGCCCCATGTCTCATATATCCAGAGGGGGGTAAACCCTTTTACCTGGAAACTGGTTTTACAAATCTCAGCATTAGTGCTGTATTGTGTCAAAAACAAGACAAACTAAACAAGGTCATCGCATATGCCAGCAAGGCCCTGTCACCTGTAGAGGTAAAATTTAATGACTGTGAAAAAGCCCTATTAGCCACAGTCTGGGCCCTTCAAAACTTCAGAAGTTATATTCAGGGTGAGAAAATTATTGTTGAAACGGCACACCAACCACTACAATATTTACAAAGTGACAAAATTAGAGATGGCAATTTGTCCAACAGCAGAATAACTGCATGGACGTTATCTTTACAAGGTTGGCCATTAGAAATTCGGTATAAACAAAATAAAAAGAGTCCAGTAGCTCAAGGACTTGCCGAACTTCATGATTGTGCGGCTCATTCTCATAAAGAGGAGCCAATAGAGGATTTCTTAGAGGAACAAATCTCTTCCCCTTACAAAGCATATGATGAGGATTACTGTCCTTTACTTCCATGTGTGTATATTGATGGTTGTGCTTATCACACCACCACAGGGGAGGAGAGAGAACTAGTAGCAGGTATTGGAATCGCTTGGACCAGTGGATTTCCAGATATTTCAGTGGGATACAGCATTGGTGCTAAGAGCAGCCAAGTGGCCGAATTAGCAGCTGTATACAAAACTGTTCAAATTGCTATAGAGCACAACATCAAAGAATTTGTTATAGTCACCGATTCCAATTATGTACGTAATAGTTTTGTTGAATACCTGCCTACTTGGAAAAGAAATAACATGTCACGGTCCAATAACAAACCTGTAAAACATGCCAAGCTATTCTGTGCCATTGATGAATTAGTCAAAAGTAATGGTCTAACCATTTATTGGAAGAAAACTAAAGGTCATTCTAAAACCCAGAACATGGACAAGGAAGGTAATGATCTAGCCGATCAACTTGCTAAACAAGGTGCCATAAATGGAACAAATGTGGACATAGATCATTTATTAGGACTGATACACATTGAAGCTGTCACTAGACAACGAGCTAACGCTCAAACTACAAATAATGTGGCACAATGGAGTCAAGAATCCACAAGTGAGGATCTAATTAAAAGCCAAAAAGACGATCCTATACTTGGAATCTTTTATAAACACATTGAGGATCCTATTAACAACCCCCTATCGGAGGAAGATTATGCCCAAAAGGAAGATCTCCGATTACTTGTGAGAACTAAATCTCAGTTCAAAATTCAGGATGGTTTACTAATGAGGACATCTAAGAATGGTCTTCAACAGTGGGTAGTTCCCACTACATTTAGAGGCCTAATGTTACAACATGCCCATGACGCACCCACAGCAGGTCACCGTGGTGAAAAGATTACTCATGAGTTACTACGTGATTATGCTTACTGGCCTCATATGTTGAAAGATGTCCAAACATACTGTCAGGGTTGTCTGGTCTGTGCTCAATTCCAACCTCAAGGCCCTACGCATCGTGCCCCGCTTCAAAGAAAGGGTTTCTCATTGCCATGGTCTGATATCCAGATTGACTTTATAGGTCCTGTCACAAAGTCGTCCCGAGGTAACCGTTATATGTTGACTGTCACTTGTCTCTTCACCAAATGGGTAGAATGTTTACCAGCTCATAATAACACTGCTGAAACATGTGCCACTTTGCTTGTTAACCATGTCTTTTCCAGATTTGGTCTGCCATTAAGGATCGAGTCGGATCAGGGCCGGCACTTCACCAGTGAGGTAATGTCTAAGCTATGGAAAATCTTGGGGGTTAAACGGAAGTTGCACATTGCATACCGTCCAGCATCTAGTGGAGCAGTGGAGCGCTATAACCAGTCCATTGTCAACATCCTTAAGAAATTCATCAAAGAATCAGGTAAAGACTGGGACATAAAATTGCCTCTAGTGCTCATGGCTATTAGAGCCACACCAAGCGCTGCCACCAAGATGTCGCCCTTTGAACTGATGACAGGTAGGAAAATGATTCTTCCACAACATTTGTTGTATCGCACATCAGATCACAATCTGATCAATGCAGCCACGACACATCAATATGTGGAGCACCTACGTCAACATCTCCAACATGCTTTTGCTTTTGCGCAGAAGAACCTCGAGAAAGCAGCTGTAAGTAACAAGACTTATTATGATCTCAAAACCACCAAGAAGGAGTACGAAACAGGTGATAAGGTGTATCTGTACAATTTTGCTCGGGATCGAGTAAAGGAAAAGAAGTTTCTTCCTTCATGGAAGGGTCCATACACCATCATTGATAAGATCTCACCTGTGGCTTACAAGATTAAAATTGTCAAGAGTGATGGTTTTGTAGAAAAATGGGTTCATGTCAATCAATTACGTGCTTGTCATCCTAGGTCCCAACTGAGAATGCTGGACGGCGAGGCTGAAGAAGAAACCTAATGTACTTAATGATTTGACATTGTGATATTTTCTCTCACTTAACAGATCTTTACATGCAAAGTTTCGTTATTGTTGCGTGATTCTGAAAAATATCAATTGAGGGGAATATATATATTCATACTGTATGTTTCATCCAATAGGAAGAGATTAACCTTCCATGCCAGGTCGTTGATTGGTACAGACGATGATGTTTGCCAAAGACACCGCGATCGGATGGATCTCTCCCTAGAGCACAGCTCAGGACGGAACCTCTCATTGCATCAGGTCCCTCTTCAGGAATCAAGCTGCGAGACACCACAGATTCTTGTTGAAGGAGAGGAAGATTTGTTTCTACAGATCTTTGTGCATTTGATCCGAGGAAATCCCTTAAGAGGAATCACATTATCTCCTGTTTTCAGTTGAAGGTGATGTGAGAATGGTGCATTGCGCATGTGAGCAAAACCTCAGTCTAGGTGTATGACACTCTAGGCCATGCTGAAACCATTCATTATCCAACCAACATCCAAGGTTGACGTTCAAACAGATTTCTCGGATTCCTGATTGCCAACAATGTTTTACTACGCTTTGAATGGTAGTTGCCAATGCCATTGCAGCAGTTAATTTCTGTCTCCATTAAAACTTTGCAAACTGGAGATGCAGATTTCAAGGAACATTTGTGTTTCTTTACCAGGAGATCAGAATTCAAAGAGACTAACAAGGAACAGTTTGTGACATAGCTAACGCTAAGCAAAGTCGCTACGAACTGACATTTTTGAACTGATTTTTTTTTTTTCTCAAATTTTTTTTTTCTACCGCTTTACTTAAAAGTTTTGAACAATTCCCAATATGAATTATTCTCTTACAAAATGAGAACAAGACATTTTTTTTTTTCTTTTGCTACTCCTTCTAAAAGCTTTCTCCCCAGATATGCCTAAGTTGCTCACTTGCCTACTGGGAAGAAAGGGGGGGGATTAGCGGGACTATTGGGTGTAATTAACTAATAGAATAAAAATGATTTTAAAAGCCATGTATATACCATATTATGCATATAAGATTCTGAACAGGACAGGATCCATTTTGTTAGGAGTTCATGGGAAGTTCATGTTCTTTTACAAGATGCCTTTTTAGTCTTAAGTTCTACAGAAAATCCTTGTAAGTCTGCAGTCATAAATAAGACCCCTTTACACATCTCATCAGATAAGAATCAATTGGCGAGACATCGTACTAGTCACTCATGGCTAGTCTGGCCTGTTATCTTATCTGTATATAACAATGGACAATACCCCACTATATTCTAGCAGACATTTAAAGATGAACCATATAAGTTTTTATAGAAAACATCATCATATGTAAGATGTATATTAACGATAGTACATTGTATTCTTATTAATATAGAAGTGTGAACTTGATACTTATATAATATTAGATATATAATATATATATATATATATACATAAGTATACTTTTCTATGATGTGTAAGGACTTGTGCGTCTTAAAAACGTATTACTTCATTTCAAGGCATGTGGTAGGAGTGTTTATATAAGAATTACTTTGGACTGATCAAGGTGTTGTAAATCCTAAAGGCCAGACATCTTAATTGACAGTGTAAGACACAGACAAGTGATTTAATGGGCTCTCACTAGTCAACAGGTCATCAAGGTCACTTTTAATAGTAGGCCATTGTATGTTATGACGTATGTTAAAACAAAATTTAATAAGTAATGCAACACTGCCCCTAGTGGATGTTTAATTTTAATTTCCAATAATTGATTATAGTAATTAGATGCTTTTAGTGACGTGGAGATTATATGGTAATGAGATCCCCGCCCATACTCCAGGGGGGGTTTAAAAATCCTAGTCTGCTAAGAGAGGGAGGGAGCTGAGGACTGAAAAGATCGTGAGGGAGTTCTGAAACTCATGGGTGACCATTGATCCTATAACCAAGACAACGTGACTTCTCAGACAATAGAATTTGGCTGGTAAAGTATGTTCCTATTCTTCATATAGATATTTGATCTGCCTTATTTAGATGCACTTAACTGACCCATCACCTAATCTGTAGCATCAAGATTTGAAGTTAAATCATTCTAACTGCAGTATGATTGGTTTAATTCTTTTATCTTGGGATTTAAGCTGATTCTGGCTTTTAGTAAAAGGGTTCAGTTGTGATGTATTCTTTATGGTAGGTTAAGAAAATAGAAACATATTTTATCAATACAATCTGGACTTTTTAAGGCATGGTCCAACAATGTTGATCCATGCAACTGTATTTAAAACATATAAATTGAATATCTGTTGGATGAGAGAAGTCACATGTCAAACCTGTCATATTGGTTGCCATCTTTTATGTAGACTGTCACTTATATTTAAAAGTCTTTGGTTATGATCATTTTATTATTCTGAGATAATATTCTTTGATTTTATTCTCATATTACCTTTGTGATATATTATTGCATTTTATTGAAACTTTGTGTTAATCACCAATTATATTTTTTGACATTTATTTTGCACTGAAGTATTTAATAAATATATATATTTTTGCACAGAATTGTATCCTCTATCTTCAGTTTAGTGTCACTTAAAACGATCTTGCATTTTTATGATTTATAGAAATAAGTTGAGATTCTCCTAACTTACAGATCTTTGCTTATTTGTATAAATAGACACTGTTATATCAGAGCAGTATAAACATTCTGACAAACCAGTTATTATAGCTGAATAGTGTACCCAAGAACTAGACGACACTGGCTTAGGTGCAAACTGAAACTGACTTTATTGTAAATTTACACAGAATATATACCACAAAAAATCAGGTAAGAGTTTGATCACATTACCCTAAACAATGTAAACTGTAAACAGTAATATCAGTACATCTAATGAACAACTACCATAAACAGTAATCTAATTACATAAACGTATCAACATCCCACAATAGTTTGGTAACAAGTTAAAGTGGACACAATGCTAGTCACATCTCCAAGAAAAATAGCAGACAGAAACAATAGGTGACTCAAATAACAATGGAAATTCACACCTAGGTGGCATACAATGGGGAAATTATACCATGAGAGAAAAATACCTTAGTAAACAGATTATAGCAGGAGACCCCAGCATCAGGTTGTTTTGAGCTGATTATGTTAACATCTGCTCTGAGTCTCGGAGTCTTGGGGGGGGGGGGGTTGAACCAATCAATGTTGGTTTGGGCATAGAAGCTCCAAATCTGTATCCAGGTCCAAGGTTCCCAGAGTCTGTGTGTTTTGGGGAGACATGGACCCAAATCCGAAGCAAAACCACTCCAAAGGTCGCCCAGACACACACCTCCCAAAGAATAGAGGCCCCTCAAAAGCCAGGACCCATAGTCAGAAGGCAAGAGGCTACCTTGCAGTCCCCTCCAAAAGCCCTTTTCCCCGTTGGGTCTGTCACACTTACTAACAGAGGGCCCCCGGGAACTGGTGTCATCAACTCTTTTTATGTTTCATCCAGCAGAGGGCACTTTCCAAAAAGCCTGGGAAAACCTGGCCGGCAGAGTTAACCCTTGATTATGAGGACTCACTACTTCAGCCGGGCCAACACAATTAAGCAGTGCAATTAACACAGCAGGCCGAATGAGAAGTCAACTGTGTCAAAAACTTCAGAAAACATCTAAGAGCAAGAGAACTGAGTTTTAGGAGAGCAGTTTCTGTGGAGTGTTAAGAATCAGAGAATGTTGTTAACAGGGAGTTGGTGGCTAAGGCAGTTGTAGACTAAGTAGTCTAGAAGATTGGAGGTTTTTCAAGATGGTGGTAACCAGTGACGAGGAAGATGCCAGTAGAGAGAGAGAGAGGGAGATTGGAGATGTAAATTAGGAAAGATAGAATAGAGCGTGATGGGGATGGCATACTTGTGAAGGAATGGTGTCAAGGGTGTGGGTGGTTAGGTGGGCATCAGAAGAATAGCAACCTACTATGTGGCAACAGGATCTAAGGAGGAAATTATTGAATGTGTTGATAGACAAGGTATGTTTGAAGCTATTCGTGACAAGATTCCCACTGTCCTGACATTCTATGTTATCATCTGAAATTATAGTCAAGATGGATACATGTTGCTCATTTGGGCAAATGTTAACAATTCCAGATAGAGAATGATTTTGATAAATAAGGTGAATGATGCAATGGCAGAAGCAGTATATGATTAGCGAATACATTATTTACTAAAACCTGTGCACATAGAATAAGTGCAGTTGTGCATAGTAACCAATCAGCTTCTTACTTCAGCTTGTTTAAATAAAGTAATAATAAAGGTTAATTTTTTTTTTTAAATAACAAACATGTTAATAATACCTGCTCTGTGCAAAGGTTTTGCACACATCAGTCCTGATCCTCCTCTTTTGGGGTCCCCCGCCGGCACTTCTGGCTCCTCTTCTTCTCTGAGTGCCCCCATAGCAAGCCACCTGCTATGGGGACACTCGTGTATGCTCGCTCCAGAGCCCCGCTGTGTGTGACCAAAAGACACAAAGAGCAGCATACTGAAGTAAAAAACCTTCAAACCTTCAACCCTTAGGACCGCTTTAAGCTTTGGCAATAAAACCTAGAAGCGGATTGGTTGCCATGCACAGCTGCGCCAGACTCTGTGTGCACCAGTTTCAGTAAATCTCCCCCATGTGTTGCTTTAACCACTTCCCGCCCGCCTTATAGGCGATTGACGGCGGGAAAGTGGTTGCATTATCCTGACCGGACGTCATATGATGGTGGCAGAATAATGCGCTCTGCGTGCCCCCCGGGGGCGCGCAGAGCGGCGATCGGTCACTCTGACTCTGAGCGGCGATCGGTCACTCTGACACACCGCATTTTCGATCCTGGTAAAGAGCCTACTGACGTGGGCTCTTTACCATGTGACCAGCTGTGTCCAATCACAGCTGGTCACATAGTACACAGGAAGAGCCATTGATCGGCTTTCCTTAGTTCGTGCCTGACAGGCACGAGTATAGGAGAGCCGATCTGCGGCTCTCCTGACAGGGGGGGTCTGCACTGGTAATCAGAGCATTGATTACCAGTGCAGATCATTAGGGGGGGGGTGCCACTAGAACCACCAGGGATGTCCACCCATGACCCCAGGGATGCCCACCCATGACCCCAGGGATGCCCACCATTGCCACCAGGAATGGCACTCAGGGCTCAGGGAGCCTGCCAGTGCCCACCCTATCAGTTCTGCCCGCCAGTGCCCTCCCCATCAGTGATGCCCACCAGTGCCCATCATTGCCATATATCAGTGCCCCCCACCAGTGCACATTATTGCCCACCAGTGCAGCCTATCAGTGCCCATTAGTGCCCATCAGTGCCGCCCATCAGTGCTGATCAGTGCCCCCTATCAGTGCCCATCAGTGGCACCTATTAGTGCCCATCAGTGCCGCCTATCAGTGCCCATCAGTGCCACCTATCAGTGCCCATCAATGCCGCCTATCAGTGCCCAGCAGTGCCGCCTATCAGTGCCCACAAATGCTGCATATCAGTGCTACCTATCAATGCCACATATCAGTGCCCATCAGTGCTGCCTATCAGTGCCGCATATTCGTGCCACCCCATCAGTGCCACCCCATCAGTGCCTGTCAGTGCGGCCTTATCAGTGCTCATCAGTGCAGGAAAAAACGTATCTATTTACAAAATTGTATAACTTAAACAAAAAATATTTTTTTTTTTCAAAATTTTCGGTCTTTTTTTATTTGTTTAGCAAAAAACTTGCAGTGATCAAATACCACCAAAAGAAAGCTCTATTTGTGGGGAAAAAATGACATAAATTTGGTTTAGGTACAGTGTTGCATGACCGTGCAATTGTCATTCAAAATGCAACAGCGCTATAAGGTGAAAATTGGCCTGGGCAGGAAGGGGGTGAAAGTGCCCTGTATGGAAGTGGTTAAAAATGTACGCACTTGATGAGATACAGTAAGCAAAGGACACAGACGCTAATAATCCATATCTACAATTAGCATTGCAATGGATACCGTGAGCTCATCAGGTAATGGACCAGGTGAGAACATTTGCATTCACTGTTTGCATGTCAACAGGACTGACAGATTGATAATAGCAAGTAATTCATTTAACAAATACATTATTCAAATTAGTAAGAGATCTGCCATAATGTGCTGCACTGATTTGCAAAGTAAACTGGCAAATTAACAGCTCTCGTCCCTGTATACCCATAATGGATCAGAGCACTTTTCACACTTCCACTATGAGCCTATTTATTTGGTGATAACTTTATTACTTAACCACTTGCCTACTGGGCACTTACCCCCCCTTCCTGCCCAGGCCAATTTTCAGCTTTCAGTGCTGTCACACTTTGAATAACAATTGTGCAGTGATGCAACACTGTACCCAAATGAAATATTTATCTTTTTTTTTTTTTACCCAAATAGAGCGTTCTTTTATTGGTATTTAACCACTTAAAGCGGAGTTCCACCCTAAAATGATACTTACCTCCATCTTCTCGCTCCGGGTCACCTGAAAAACAAATGGATAATCGCAATTTTTTTTTTTTTACTTACCTCGTTTAGAAGAAAATATACTTACCTTACTTCCTCTTCCTCCCCTCGGCGGCCACGGCGATTCGTCACTTCCTGGCTTGCAATGATTCCTGGGAGCTGAACGTCATCGCTCCCAGGAATCAATGCGCCTGCACCGGCCCCGACGTCAGTTCCGGTGCAGGCGCCGTCATACCTTGCTAAACAGCTTCTGGGCATGCCCAGAAGCTGTGCAGGGATGACGCTGCGGCACCGGAAGTGACGGCGGGGCCGGTGCAGTGCATCGTGGGACCGAAGAAGACGGAAGAGGACGCAGAAGAGGATCGCGCTGGCTTCAAGCTGCCCACACCTGAGATGGCAGCGCTGGACAATACATTTTCAAGGTAAGTATATCTTCTAAAAGGTAAGTGCAACCCGGGACAGATCAGAGGCTATCCATTGTGGCCTGGCCTAGCCCTGACTGTCCCGGGGGTATTTTTATTAAAAAAACTTTCCCAGGGTGGAACTCCACTTTAAGCCCCGGAAGATTTTACCCCCTTCCTGACCAGGGCCTATTTTGCGATTCGGCACTGCTTAACTTTAACGGACAATTGCGCGGTCGTGCGACGCTGTACCTAAACGAATTTGATGTCCTTTTTTTCCCCACAAACAGAGCTTTCTTTTGGTGGTATTTGATCACCTGTGTGATTTTTTGATCATGCGCTATAAACAAAAAAAGAGCAACAATTTTTCAAGAATAACAATAGTTTTCACATTTTTTTATATGAAATTCCCAAAAAAAAAAAAATGTAAAAATCTAATTTTTTTAACATTTTTGGCCAATTTGTTTTCTGCTACATATGTTTGGTAAAAAAAAATCACAATAAGCGTATTTTGATTGGTTTGTGCAAAAGTTATTGCGTTTACTAACTAAGGGAAAGAGTTTTGTCATTTTTGTTGTTTTTTTTGTAACGAGTAATGGCGGCGATGTGCGATTATTTTTTTGCGGAACTGCGACATTGCGGCGGACAGATCGGACCCTTGATTGACATTTTTGACACTTTTGGGGGTACCAGTGACATTACTACAGTAATCAGTGCTATACATATGCACTGTTACTGTAAAAATTACACTGGCAGGGAAGGGGTTAACTTTATTGGGGAAAGAGGGGTTAAGTGTGTCCCTAGGGGCATGCTTCTAACTGTGATTGGATGTGGCTTTACATGTAACAGCACAGATCAATGGTCCTACATAGCAGGACCTTATGATCTGTGTTGTTACACAGGGGGAGAATGACAGGCGGCTTTGTTTACATTAGACGCCTGCCTTTCTCCCTTCACAGCGGACGATCGCGAGTGACCAGCGGACATCGGGTCCGCCGGTCACACGCACGGAGGTGTCCGTGAACGAGCCGGGGCGGGGGCGCGCTCTCGCCCCTATTGGCTTACAGGCTAGGGACGTACCCATACGTCACTTTGCCTGGCCGGGGCTGACCGCTGCAGTTTATGTGCTTGCAGCAGTCTTCAACCGGTTAATCACCGCTGGGTTTTTTATTTTTTGCTAAACAAACTAAAAAAGATGGAAAATTTTGAAAACAATTTTTTATAAAATTTTGCAAGCAGTTTATTTTTCTCCTTCACTGATGTGCACTGATGGGCACTGATAGGCCGCATTCATGGGCACTGATGGGCACTGATATGCTCATTATGATGGATTCCCACCATTTCTGTGCCGCTGCTTCACCTTGCCACAGAAGTGAAGATAAATAGACTGTTCCTGTTTGAATATTCTCTTCAGGGTTAATAACTTGGCACCCCCTTTACTATCACTGCCTGTGTGCTGACACCTGTCCGCTGACTCTAGCCACTGGAGTTGTCCCCTTCCTGGGCAGACCCTATGGCAAGCTCCCCTGTACTCACGGACACTGTTTTTCCAGAGCTGCTCTGCGTTCACCTCCACAGTCAGTTTCACTGGACCTCTGGGTTCAGCCACACCACTGGCTCACTAGGCCGACTGCCTGTGACCACCTTCCCCAGCAAACAGGAGGAGAGACAGCTGTCACCCTCCTCCTGGGACCTGGCTTTCCGTCAAAAGACACCCTGTCACATGTGTCCTTGGCTTTTATACATATCCCAGGATGCACCACTGTCTGTGCCAACCCACTGGGACAGTTACAAAGTCTGTGTGTCACTGGCTGTGTTTCCTCCACTGTCCAACAGGCCCCTCCCCTATTGGACACAGTGAATCACAAATAGACACATGCTTTCCCGCGAGGAACAGTAACCCTTTCAATGCCGCTGTCTTTCAACTCAGCCTGCATGGAAGTTACTGTATAGCGGACCGTGCCTCTCAGCTTGCACGCATCCACCCTCCTTGCTTGTACCAGGGCCCTAGCTGCACCTCCATCACTCTGAGCCAGCTGACCCTCCTTGCTAGTCAGTAGAATTGTCCCGCTGTCAGATGCACCGCCAACATTTCTCTTCTTAGCACTTGTACGAGCAAGATTCGCCATACTGTATTTGAAAAATGTCCCGCTGTCATTGAATGCATGGTCAACAATTTTCTCTATAGCATCCACACTGCCACTATTTTGTAAGAATGTCCCGCTGTCATTGGATGCACGGTCAGCATTTTCCTGCATAGCTCCAGCACACACATGGCCCCTGTCACAACGATTCACATGCCCTGGGCCGCCATTTTCTCCGTCCATACTTGCACATTCTACTGTTAAGCAGACACAGTCTTTTTAGTACAGCAAGATGCATTTCTCCCGTTCTCCAGCACATCACTTGATCAGACAATTTGTAATCCTGGCAAAAATTCTTCTGTTGCCATGGGCAAACATCACCGTGCATTTTATTCTTCATCCCACTCTCCCTACTTCCCATAAAGTAGGCCTCTCACTCCTCTTGAGCATTAAAACACAGTTCTTGAGACCCCTCCCTCCTGCTGGGTGCCCCCAAAGCAAGCAGCTTGCTCTGGGGGTACCCAAGCAGGTGTGCTCCTGACCCGTAGCTCTGTGTGTCCATTCACACATGGAGCCGCGGCTCGGCCCTGTCCTCTCCATCTTCTGATTAGCTCACCGGCTGTAATTGACAGCAGCAGAAGCTAATGGCTCCCACTACTGCCAAAAGCCAATCAGGGATGCGAGTCCCTGGAGAGGCAAGGCTCTGATGGGGAAACTGTATATTTTTTATTTCCTTATTAATAATGTGTCTCGCTAATAAATTGTAAGCCTCCAAATCTTGGTTAAGGAGGCCATATAAGGACATAAGCATAGCTTTACCTTACACCAAAGGAATGTCATTGTTAACTGATCAAGTCCTTGAGGGGGCATATTGCAAAGGGAGATGCCTTGGGGATTGTCTATTCCTTACACAAGTTTAAATACTACAGGTATTACTTGGAACATTTAGTCTCGTCTCCATCATGCAATTTTCAAGCGTCTGGTCTGATTACCTGGCCACTCCTTTATGGGGGGACTCTGTGGCGAAACAGCATCTTTAGTTAAGTATTCTTGTCCTATTTTCTTTATCTTTCTCTGTCATTATATTTAATAAATGTTATACTTTTAAGTATTTGTGTGATCTCTCTTTGCACATATCGAACACAACCCCAAAAAGGTGACAAAACACTTCGTACCAGAAGTAGGGTGTTTGATTTGTGTAAACTAGAGATACAAATAATGATGCAGAATTGTGCTAGATTGTTTGTCCTGGGTTTAAAGTTGTGTTCTTATATTGTAAGCCATAGCACATTAGGAAAGCGTAGAAAATGTGTCAGATACTTAGCTGGCTTAACTGAGATCAGATGCAAGCCGATCGGTTTGCAATTTTGTTTTATTTTGAAAAATTGGCCAAGAGACTCATATACAATTGGAAAGGTTGTATCTTCAGGAAGCCTCAATTTTTGATAGTAAAAGCGTTTGAGTCTGCACTGTAGGCAAGTTTCAGAGAAATTAGCTTTTTTGAATTTCAAAATGATGAGCTGATGTAGAATACTAGTTTTACAGTAATGTAAGACATGTACAGTGTGTATACATTGAGCTCTTTGTGTTGTGTTAGCTAACTAATGATGAGGAAATGTTGCTTGGATGAAGATATGTTGAATGCATGCTGTGTTGTCTGTGGTAAATGCGACAATGTTACCTGAAAAATGTAACAAAACACGCTCTTGTGGACACTGGTGGGTCGAGACAGGGCTCAGGTAAATATTAGGAGGACTGGGGGGGCTGATGCATAAAGGTAAAAAAACTTGTGCCTTTTACAACCACTTTAACTGTATGTTTAATATAGAAAAAAGGTTGCTATAAATGGCCGGCCTGTCCAAGCAATGAGGAAAACAGCAAAAAAAAAAAAAAGTTGCCTTTTCCTACTCCCTATTGTTAGCATAGATTGGAACATGGGCCATTTCATTATTTTTTTCAGTATTTTTTTAAACTTCTGAGAAGCATTACATTGAGCATAATTATATTTCTCAAATAAAACGTTTGTCCATTTCCGGGATCCAGTCTTCGAGGGTAGCAGAATTGGGAGAAACCCACAGAGCGGATAATAACTTGCGGGCCAAAAAGATCATTCCTATAATGGCCACTGCCTCATCATATTCCCAATTATTGGAATTTATATACCCAAGGAGGCATATGACAGGATCTGGAGTCAACATAGTATCATATACAGAATTAATCACATCTATCACATCCTGCCAATACCGATGTAGTTTTGGGCATCTCCAGAACAGATGTATAAAGGACCAAGAAATTGAGGACATTTTACACATTTAGAGCAGTGGTTCTCAACTGCGGTCTTCAGGACCCACTAACAGGCCAGATTTTAAGTATCACCTTGGGAAGATGCAGACTAGAATACTACAATCACTGAGCAGCCAAATATATAACCTGTGATATATTTTAGTTATCTTGCAAACCAGGACTGTTAGTGGGTCCTGAGGCCCGGAGTTGAGAACCACTGATTTAGAGTTTTCTTTCCTACCTACCCTGTACAGCAGCTCTGGGGTACGGTAAGCCCTGTATAGAAAAAAGACTTGGGTCACACTATGGGTTGGAGGTATCGAAACCAGCTGTACGTTTTTCATTATTTTGTTCCATATATCCCCTAGTGCCACATGAACGTCCATCTCCCAGCTTTGGTACATACATATTCGCCAGCACACCATGGATCTTGCAAAAGCAGTCCAAAAGCTTTATTTCAAAAAAGAACCACATCAGAAACAGTCCAACGTTTTGGAGCCACACAGGACCCCTTTGTCAGGCATGTGATGCCATCTTTGTCTACATGAAATCGGAAATTTAAGAAGCAGTTCAGATAATAGTCGCTTATAAAATTTACAGATAAGTCCCCTGGTATTTGTTTGCTTGGACTACACTATCCAAAATAGGGACTGAATGAAAAAAAATAGTTGGGTCCAGACCTTGGGTCTTCAAAGCATGTCTTAATTGTAGATATTGAAAAAAAACATCTTTGATCCAAACCATAGTCTATGCAGAGCTGTTGATAGGTTTTCAGCACTTTATCATACGGTTGCACCAGAGTAGTAATACCCACCCGTTCCCATCTCGAAAATCCATCCAGATGGGAAATTTCAGAAAACGCTCTGTTTTACCATAACGGTGTATATCCAGTATGCCCTGAAATACCCAATATTGTTTTAGTGGACTCCCAAACCATATAAACCAAATGCAGGGTAGGTATAGCAATTAAAGGGTGTAATAGAGGTGTCTAAAGCCAGTAGAGGATTACCATTATAAAGTAAAGAACTAAGTATATTAAAATAAAATATATTTAAGACCCCATTTTCCCATGGTATTGCTTAAGTTATCAACAGGATCTTATAATATTATCATTTTTGCATAAATGTATGGAACATTCAGATGATACAGGCTACATATATTTGTTCTTTAAAAGCGGTTGATGCTTCTGCATTCCAGTTCTGTTGCTAACCTCTTATGATTATATGTCAAATACAAAACCGAATGTATGTATGTTTATTATTGTGCCTTAAAACTTCAATAAAATCTATTGATCAAAAAAAAAGAACTCCTGATCTGCATACTTGACTCTGGAACAAGTGTGTTGGAAGATTTTCCCTCACAGCCTGATTTGGTGATAACTGCGTTTCCCATTATTTTCTGCCCTGGAGTTACTGGTAACCAGGAGAGGAAGAGAAAGTCAATCTCCCCTAGTAGGAACACAGACCGCAATAATAAAAAATGATCAGAACTAGAGTAAGGAGAGCACCAAAAAGTGGCGGAGTCCATAAATAACGCATCCTTCACAGTGTCTATTAAAAAAGCCAACACACTTTGGGTTTCTAATAGGCTCCCTTCATCAGGGCTTAAAATGTTACAACCCAGCTACAGGGTGAAATACTCACCCTATGTCCGGCACTGTCCCCTGAAATCTCCATTTTCTAGGTATAATGATGCTCAGTGTCACGTAATCCGCTCCCTGTGATCCTAGGGGGTCAATGACCTGCCCCCCTAGGAACATGCCTTCCAGTCACCCTAAAATCATAATGCTTTAAAGAAAAGGGCCACATTATGTCACAAAAAAATTGTGGGTTGCTACAAGGGGGTTGCGGGGTATTAACAGGTAGGGGGTAATTGGTGGAGTTAGAATTTAAGCTAAATTACACAACGATAGGTAAGTACCTTGGAAACACCAGAGAGCATGAAGCCTGTTTCAATTACTAGTTTGGCAGCCCAAATGGCTACACAAAGCTCCCCAGTGGGAATACAAACAGCAATACAAACCCAATAAGTGATATAGAATTTTTTTCCAAGACTGAAAAAAAAATTTTGGTTGTGGATACACAATAACTTATTGTAAACACTGTATGGATCTCAACTGATAAAGTAATTACAAAGTTGGTTTCCTACTCACAAAGTTATCTTCTTCAGAGGAATACTCATAGTCATCAGCGGTGATGTAGAAGAGGACTTGAAGCAGAATAATGCAAGGTAATGTCGCCTTTATCCAATCCATTATCTCCGCCATCTTCAGACTGAGAGGCCAAGCTGCACATTACATCCTATACTGCTTTAGTAAATAGTGGATGCAAATGGTAATGAATTTCTCTGAACACAAAGCAATCAGCATAATGCAGTGTCGGTCTTTGCATAGGGAATGGTTCTTAAAATGACATTATGAAAAGGTACATTGCTTGTGACAACAATGAAAACAATTTATGTGTAGCGCTACCCCCGCTGGAGCCGCTGGTTGAATTGGGTCCTCTGTTCTTACCTTGACCTCTACAAAGACCTTTGTACCTCTGCCACCTTGGGTATACCCGTCAACAGACACAAATTGACAAGGTTTGGAAAATACCTCAGGGTCACCCTGAAATGAGACTCGAGACCTTGGAGTATGATAACAAGTTATATTAGGAATATGAGCAGTCAAATATAACAGGAAATCACAATGTAGTACGCATTTTAGCATATACAGTTTAAAATATCACTGCAGTTATCAATGCAGTAGGAGTGCATCCTTAGGTTTTGATAAAGCTGCATAAACTGTAGCTTTCCCCACTGAAAATGAGCAACATAAGGTGACAGCAGTGACGGCTGGTGCTCCATGGGCAGGGGGGGGCAGCAGATGAACCACATCATACCCCCCCCCGACCACACCACTCCGCACACCACAGCCACCGGACCCGTGCATCAACATCCCTGCTGCCTAGTGGGTGTGGGAGCGTACCGCCGGCGGCATGTGCTCGCCCCCCAGCACCAGGCGCGCAACTGACGTAGGGTTACATTGGTTTGCGCAGGAGAGGCTGCCTGCTGCAGTAAATGTGCAGCGGGCGGTCTTAAAGCAGTTAGGAGGGATCGTGCAGTTTGTCTTACAATGAATTTCACTACAGAGTCAGTCAGTGTGACACAAAGGATTAATAATCCTCTCCAACAGCACAGTATTTGTAGCAGCAGGTGTCCTTCGGGGATGAACGGGGGCCCCCTTTAAGATGAAACAATTCCAGGTGTACCTCTGCAGTATTCAGGCAGCAGTACCTCTGCGATACAGCAACAGCCTTTAGATAGACTCAGCAGCGTCACAGCAGAAATCAGCAGGTCTGGGTCTCCAGCACTAGGTCTCAGGATGATCGCTGGCTCCCGCACATGGTGAGATGGACGCAGACTTGTCTTAGCAAATGGCAGCAGCTTCACCAGTTCCCAGAACTGACAGGCACTGTCTCTACTGTAAAGTCTTCTCCTTGATCTTTCCCCCTGTATCTCTCCCAGACAAGGCCTGCACTTCCTCCCACACCAGTCTCCTTTCCCAGACTCCCCTCTGGCTTCCCAGGTTTTCTAATTTATATAACCCCCTCCTATACAATAGCAGGCTGGTCTTAGAAGTCCTTTTGGGTTGGTTAAACATTGTTATGGAACCACAACTCCCAAAATGAAATTCTCTTAACTGGTGTGGTGATTAATCCAAGTTCATAAAGCTCCATCTTGTGGCAGAAAAAAGGAACTTCTTGCAATAAAGATTAACTATGATAATGCATTGGTAAACCTGCACATTTCAGTTACAATGAGCATTGTTACATGCAATATTCTAATTTTCTGAGATACTGAATTTTGGGCTTTCACATGCTGTAGGCCAAAATCATCAAAATTACAAGAAAGAAATGCTTAAAACATATCACTCTGTGTGTAATGCATCTATATTAAATATATGAGTTTCACTTTTTGAATTGAATTACTAAAATAAATTACCCTTTTGAAGATATTCTAGTTTTATGAGATGCACCTGTATTTTACAATAACAAAAATGTATGTATTATTTCACGTTTCTCTTTCCCCCTTCTCCTTTTTTTCCTTACTTTCATTCTCCCTCTTCTTTTCTTCTTCCATCTCTCTCCCTCACCTTCCCTCCTGTCATCTACTCTCCCCTCTTATCTTCTCCCATTCGTTATTTTTTTCCTGGTCTCTTCTCTGGTCCCATGTTCTCCTGTGCTCTCCTTCACACTCTTTAACTACCCTCCTCCTTCCCCTTCCCTCTTCTCTGCTGTTATCCCCTACCTGCTTATCTTCTTGCTAGTGATGAGCCGAACACCCCCCGATTCGGTTCTCACCAGAACACCGCGAACAGAGGAAAAGTTTGTTCGAATAAACGAGCCCCATTGACGTCTATGGGACTCAAACCTCGAAAATCAAACGGTCTCATTTTGAAGGCTTAAATGCAAGTTATTGCCCCAAAAAAGTGTATGGGGATCCAGGTACTGACCTGGGGAACATGTAGCAATGAAAAAAAAAGTTTTTAAAACAATCGTTTTTAAAGAAGCAGTGATTTACTGATTTTAACCACTTGCCGACCGCCGCACGACTATTTACTGCGGCAGTCAGCCCCGGCCAGGCAAACCAATGTAGGGCTAGGTCGGTTGCCTACGAGCCTCTAGGGGGCGAGCGTGCACCGCCGGAGGCGCGCCCCCGACCCCGCTCGTTCCCTGACATGTCCGTGCGAGTGACCGGCGGCTCCGATGTCCACCGGTCACCCGCGATCTCCCGGTGGAGAGGGAGAAAGGCAGGCGGCTAATGTAAACAAAGCCGCCTGTCATTCTCCCCGATCTAACTGCAGAGACTACACGATCCTGCTATGTAGGATCGTATGTCTCTGTGGTTACATCACTAGCCATGCCCCTTTACAGTTAGAATCACGCCCCTAGGGACACACTTAACCCCTCCTTGATCACTAATAACGTTAACCCCTTCCCTGCCAGTGTCATTTTTACAGTAACAGTGCATATTTTTAGCACTGATTACTGTAGTAATGTCACTGGTACCCCCAAAAGTGTTAGTCAGGGGTCCGATCTGTCCGCTGCAATGTCGCAGTCCCGCAAAAAAAAAAATTGCAGATCGCCGCCATTACTAGTTAAAAAAAAAAAAAAAACCATAAAAATAATATAAATCTTTCCCTTAGTTGGTAAACACAATAACTTTTGCGCAAACCAATCAAAATACGCTTATTGCGATTTTTTTTACCAAAAATATGTAGCAGAAAACAAATTGGCCTAAAATGTTAAAAAATTTAGATTTTTACATATTTTTTGGGGGAAATTTCATATAAAAAATGTGAAAAATATTGTTATTTTTTCAAAATTGTCGCTCTTTTTTTGTTTATAGCGCAAAAAGTAAAAATCGCACAGGTGATCAAATACCACCAAAAGAAAGCTCTGTTTGTGGGGAAAAAAAAGGACATCAATATCATTTGGGTACAGCGTCGCACGACCTCGCAATTGTCTGTTAAATTCACACAATGCCGAATCGCAAAATAGGTCCTGGTCTTTGAGCAGGAAAATCCTCCGGGGCTTAAGTAGTTAATGAGGCTTAAAGTGAAATTATAAAAATGAAAAATTTCTTCAACTATCGTGCCTGGGGGGTCCCCTGAATGTGCCTGTAAAGTAGTGCATCTCTACGATGTATGTAGGCAATACTGACATTTCTAAAGCAAAAAATGTCATATACAAATATACATACAAATTTCAAATCAAATGTACTTGTCATACAGGTGCAGAAAAATTGGGCCTTGGTTGTTGGTGGTGCCTAAACACTGTAACCCCTCCCAGTTACTCTTGCTGGGCGCAGGAACGGGCCCTGCTGCTAAAAAATGCATACAAATTTGAAATTTGTACTTGTCATAGAGGTTCCAAAAATTGGACCTTGGTTGTTGGTGGTGCCTGAACAATGCAACCCCTCGCAGTTACTCTTGCTGGGCGCAGGAATGGGACCTGCTGGTAAGAAATTCCATACAAATTTTGAAATCGCATGTACTTGTCATAGAGGTGCAGAAAAATTGGGCCTTGGTGGTTGGGGGTGCCTGAACACCCCAAGCCCTCACAGTTACTCTTGCTGGGCATAGCGACAAGCCCTGGCATTAGAAATTAGATAAAAAATTGTAATCGCATGAACTTGTCATACATGTGCAGAAAAATTGGGCCTTGGTTGTTGGTGGTGCCTGAACACCGTAACCCCTCGCAGTTACTCTTGCTGGGTGCAGGAACGGGATCTGCTGGTAAGAATTCCATACAAATTTGAAATTGCATGTGCTATACAGGTGCCAAAAATTGAGCCTTGCTGTTGGTGGTGCCTGAACACCGTAACCAAGCCCTCGCAGATACTCTTGCTGGGTGCAAGAACGGGACCTGCTGGTAAGAATTACATACAAATTTGAAATTGCATGACCTATACAGGTGCAAAAATTGGGCATTTGCTGTTGGCGGTGCCTGAACACCGTAACCAAGCCCTTGCAGTTACTCTTGCTGGGTGCAGGAATGGGACCTGCTGGTAAGAATTACATACAAATTTGAAATTGCATAGGCTATACAGGTGCCAAGAATTGGGCCTTTGCTGTTGGTGGTGCCTGAACACCGTAACCAAGCCCTCGCAGATACTCTTGCTGGGTGCAGGAACGGGACCTGCTTAGGAGCAAGGTGATATATGCTTGTTTTGATCTGGTGCCTCTTTCAGGTGCTGTTGCCAATGGACTGTATGAAAGGTCGTCATATGCCTTGTCAAGCATGTGGCGCCCAAGCGGCTGGTGTTCTGGACACACTTGATCCGCTTTAGACAGATGTTGCAAACAGCAACGCTGTGGTCTACTGCACAGGTACTGAAAAAAGCCCACACTTATGAACTTTTGGGAGTCCGCGGGGATTTTGCAGCACCCTGCACCTGTGGAGCTCTGTGCTGTGATGCAATAGGTTGGCTACTGCTATGGCGGCCCCTGGAGCACATCCTGTCTCGTTGGAGTTGTGCGTTCTCCTCATCCTCCCCCTCCTCCTCTATCTCAGGCACCCAAGTACAGTCAGTGACCTCATCATCCCCTCCCTCCTCATCACTGGAGCAAACTTGGCAATATGCTTCAGCTGTGGTAACATGACTGCTGGTTTCTTGTCTGTCATTGTCACCCCCTCTTTCTAGGCTCACGTTATTCCCTTCATCAACCTTCGAACCAACATCACAGCTTTCAATTTGCTTCACATCCTGCCGGCAGCATGTCACTGACACTATGATCGAATAGTTCAGGTGACTCCTCCGTACATGATGGTGGGGGCGACAGAAGGAGTAGCTGTGGAGAAGGAGCCTGTGAAGCGGTCCGCTTTGGCAGCTGCGGTGGAAACCAAACTACTGTGAGTGTGGGTCTCAGAGGACGAGAACGGCTTATAGATCCACTCTACCAAATCTTCCACATGTTGTGGCTAAATAGTACCGGCAGCACCAGAAATAAAGGACGGGCGTGCCCCGCCTGCAGAGGATGCACTATGTCAATGGTGACCACCACTTTTCACAATGGACACAGAGGCTGCTTGCCCTCTTTTGGCCTGTGAGCATCAGCCTCTCCTTGTCGGCCTTTCGTACATGATGTTGATACAGATCAATATAGGGTATACGCAAGTGACAAATAGATACTCAATGACCTGATATGATGTAATCGATAGCCCTATAGATGAGCTGCGATGCTTATAGATGTACGCAAGTGACCGGTTAACAATACTCTCACTGATATGATGTAATCGATAGCCCTATAGATGAGCTGCAGTGCTTATAGATGTACGCAAGTGACATGATGTAATCGATAGCCCTATATATGAGAAATCTCTCTCCATCCCTGCTAGGAATGAATCACTGACACTGCACTGTCTGACAAACTGCAAAGAAACAATTCTCTCCCTGCCTCAAACACATTCCTGGCCCTCCCTACACTGCTAGGAATGTCTCACTGCACTGTTTGACAAACTGCAAAGAAACAAATCTCTCCCTGCTTCAAACACGTTCTTGTCCCTCCCCACACTCTAGGAATGTCTCTGCACTGTCTGACAAACTCCAAAAAAAGCTACCCTCTCCTTGCCTCAAACACGTCTCCTTGTCTCCTCGCCCGCACAATCACACTACAAGCTGTGGCTGCACGGGCAGCCTTTTTGTAATGCAAACGACCAATGTTCGAGTAGAACTTAGCCTCGACTCAAACTCGAAGCTCATTCCCTAATGATGGGGCACTATTCCTCTCACTGACACCAATGATGGGGCACTAGTCCTCCCACTGACACCAATGATGGGGCACTATTCCTCTCACTGACACCAATGATGGGGCACTATTCCTCTCACTGACACCAATGATGGGACACTATTCCTCCCATTGATACTAATGATGGGGCACTATTCCTCTCTCTGAAAGCAATGATGGGGCACTATTCCTCCCACTGACACCAATGATGGGGCACTATTCCTCCCACTGACACCAATGATGGGGCACTTTTCCTCCCACTGACACCAATGATGGGGCACTATTGATCTTTTATTGAAAAGAATCAAGCAACAAATTTTATACAAAAGTAAAAAACAGAACTATAGTACAATATTCCAACAGAAAACAAAGGAATACACATCAATGTGCAGAATATATACAATATATACATAATCCATTTCCAACATTTTTAGAAAACTATTCACATAAAGCAACAGAGAGGGCCTAAGAGGCACAACCCATCACCTACAGTATGTATGCAGCCATTTATCAAAAACTAAGCATTAAGAAAAAATCTAGGGTGATTAGTGACAGAAAGTCACACCCAGGAAAAAGACTCCTGGCAGTCAGGGTGTAAGGTTCTGGCACTCTCAGTGCCTCCTATCACATCTTTTCCGGGTGCTTTCCATCTACCTAGATAGATGAAGCACATATAGGTGTGTTTCCCTTTAAGAGTGCTGACATCATCACTGAGCGCCGGACTGAACAGCTATTTAAATCACCAGCTCTCACTCACATGGGTTCGTTCAACCTGCTGTGTGCCTACATGTGCCTTGATGCTAACCTGTCTTGAAGCTCTCATGCTTGCAAGCATACCTCGCTGTCGGAACCACGCTGCGCTGATCCCTGTATCCCGCTACCGGATCATCCGCTCTTGTCGAACCTCTCCTCTGCTACATTGCTACTAGTGATAAGTACCCCACAGGGGAAACCTCAATAACCTTCATACTAAAGCTTACACTGTCTAGCTCTGCATACTAAGGACTGTTACTACATCTGCACTATCTAGATTGCTAGCTCTTGAGCCTACTATCATCTGCTCTTGCACTGGGTTAGTCTCTCCTGTATGTCATCTGCTATCCTATCATCTACTACCATACATGATTGCTAACCTATCTGCATCCCACCTATTACTATCTCATTCTCAAGAACATTCCTCTCAAGTGTCTGTCACCTATCGTCTCTACTCAACCTGTCTCTTCAGCTTATCACCTCTATACTACTATATACATAGATCACTCCAGGAACTTCTTATTGAGTGTGTGTATTTACTTGCTGAATTGAGATCATCCACACATGATGAGTCTTTGGGAGTTGGGATTGGTGTCTCAGCGTTTCTCTACATGACTACTGAAGTGGAATATTTCTGCAGCTGTAAATCCACATCATACATAAAACGCAGGAGCGTTACACAGGGGGGCTTGAAAACCCTCCATGCCTTCAACCAAGCCCTCTGAGCCCACTTGTCTCTCTCAAGCACCTGAATCTTGCCCACCTCATGCAGAATGTCACACACCATCACCACCTGAACAAGAAGGATTTTACGCCGAAGGGTGACCTGACACCGTGCATTCCAGGTGTAATAACGGACTACTAGGCTAACTAAAAAAAGCGTATCCAAACAAAAGCCCCCACTAGTATTGAATGCACCCACTCAGCATAACCCAGCCTGGAGAGGAAAGGAAAACAGAGGCCCACCCCACCTGTTCGTATACCTCTATGTTAAAAGGGCAACGAAGCAGAAAATGGTCCATAGTCTCCTCCTCACCTGCACATTCCTCCCGAGGACAACCACGATCTATCCCACTGCGGAATTTCAAATTGCCCCAAACATAGAGCCTCCCGTGGAGGCACAACCAGGCCAGATCCCTGAATTTAAGGGGGACTCTTAACCCTTCTCTCAAAATTGGGCCCGGGCAATCCCTTAAGGCCTGTGGGTCATGAAAGACTTTGCTCAAGACTCGGCTCATAAGGACTTTCCTCGGAGTGGATCTGAGATCTTCAGCTGACAGCCGCGACTGCCGCAGCAACTTCAGACACGAAGTGACATAGGCTGGAAGCTGACCACGATGACCCCTGAGATTCTTCACTTGGCCATCTTCTTCCCAAAGTCATAGAAAAGGCCTAAACCAAGATCTAAAAATGCCTGCCCATCCAGGAGGTTCCACTGCAAGCATATTGCCAATGTTAAACTTGAGAAATGGCAGTGAGAACAAATGAACGGGGTTGACCATACCTAAGCCACTCTCCCTCCTGGATAGATAGGTGACATTCCTCTTGATGAGGTTCAGTCTGTTCCCCCACAGCATCTAGAAGAACACA
This sequence comes from Pelophylax lessonae, assembly GCF_965119305.1. Lineage (NCBI taxonomy): Eukaryota > Metazoa > Chordata > Amphibia > Anura > Ranidae > Pelophylax > Pelophylax lessonae. Next base: position 75,783,411 of record NC_138770.1, read on the forward strand.
CTATAGATCCTAGCATAGGGAGACACTGGAAAGATGAAGACAAAGCTGACATACAAGAAGATCGGTATCAGGTAAGTCTTAATCAGATCAACCTTTTCCCTCAGAGATAACTTCCATCTCTTCTAGCTGACCACCTTAGTATTGGCAACTTCCAGCCTGCCTTCCCAGTTTTTGAGGCCATAAACGCCAGGTCCAAATTCAATGCCTAATATCTTAATTTTTTCCTGGGGCACTGGAAAGGTGTCCGGAAGATCAAACTCCTCACCTTCCTTTCCCACCCAGAAAACTTCACTCTTTTCCCAATTGATCTTGGAGCCTAATGCTTCAGAGTACCGCGATGTCAGAGAGACCACCTCCTCCACTTCATCTGTCCCAATGACAATCACTGACACATCATCTGCATAGGCAACAACCCTCAAAGGCAGCTCTCCCGGGATTCCCACTGGTACCCCACACATCATGCTGCTCTCTAGTCTCCTGATGAAGGGGTCAATTGCAAACACATACAGCAGGGGATTCAGGGGACAACCCTGGCGCACACCAGAGCCAACCTTAAAGGACTGTCCAACCCAACCATTAACAATAGGAATGCTTTCTGCCCCCTTATACAAGACTTTTAACCAATTGACAAAACCACTGTACGGCAGACCGTACTTACTAAAGAGCAACCACAGGTACTCATGGTTGACACGATCGAATACCTTTGCCTGATCCAATGCCAGCAAATACTTTCCCCAGCCTGCAGCCCTGCACTGCTCCAAGGCCTCCCGGACAGATAAAACTGCTGTGAAGGTGCTCCTACCCTGGATCGAACAGTGCTGATGGCGAGAAAGCAAAGACTCTGCTACTGCCGATAGGCACCAAAAAAGTATAGTAGTGATCAGAGAACTCCACTGCCTGCACCACTGGGGGTGAGAAAACAGAGGCTTCCTTTAAAAAAAAAAAACTATCTATCCTACTCTGACTACTACCTCGATGAAAGGTGAACCCTGTGTCATCTGGAAGGTGCTTAATGTGCACATCAACAAGACCAGCATCCCTAACAATATTATTTAAAAAAGCACTATCATATCCCAGCTTGTCTTTGAATTCCCTCCTGTCCTTGGGCCTAGTCACAGTATTAAAATCACCTCCAAAAACCACTTGCCAGGATGTAAAAAGAAATGGTTTGATCCTTGTAAAAAGGCATTTTCTGTCCCACTTTGTGTGCGGCCCATACATTTACATTAATTAGGTGCAGGTCCTGCCCTCCCACAAGGACGTCTAAGACCATACATCTCCCAATCTCCACCTCAATAACCCGCCGGACAGTTACCATGCTGGTTTTGAACAACACCGCCACAGCGCCGTAAGGCTCGGCCACAAGAGACCAGTAAGATGGACCATACCTCCACTCTCTCTTGGCCACATGAATATCTGCCAAGAAGGTGAGCCTAGTCTCCTGCAGAAATAACATTTCAGCATCTAATTGGCTGAACAAAAAGAAGGCCATAGAACAAGCTCCTACTGACTTAATGCTGGCGACATTTATTGTCACCACTTTTAACGGAGGGGGAACCACCATTTGAGTTATTGGGGGGGATTGCTTCTTAGCTCCCCTCTGCTGCTCATCACCAGAAGCCTCTCTCTTTCTTGAAGCCTCCTCCAACTCCATTTCAATTTCTGAATTCTGCTCAGAAGAATCCCCAGATGAGGAAATATCCCAAGCAGAAGCCCTATAACGGTTGGAGACAGGCACTGGAGCATCCTGTCCCTGTTCCGTCCTCACCGTCCGTCTCTTCCGCCTCACAACCTTCCTTCTCACCTGCAGGTACTGCAGGTCAGACTCAGAGATGCTTTCATCTCTTGTTTTCTTCTTTGAAGTCTTTGCAGAAGACTTCTTTACAGAGGAAGCCGCAGCAGCACCCTTTTTGGTACTCTCTACCACTCCTGGTGGGGGGGGGCTTCCTTTAGGTCAGACTCAGGAATGGAAAACTAATGGGGAATAACTGACTCGGGGGGCACAGGCTTAGAAGGTTCTCACACAAGAGGAACCGGTACAGTAGGCTGGGGGGGACACAGAGACAGACACAGAAGGAATACTTACAGATACAAGAGGGGTGGGCACAGAAACTAGGGAGGGATCCTGAACAGGACCAGGGGAGTCAGTCACCGCAGAGGAGGATGGTACACCAGGGTTCTCATCCTCCAACCTGTCCATCCTTAACAGATCATCTAATACTTCTTTCTCCATATTGTGCCAGGCTTCAGGACATCAGCTGTGGCCAAGGCGCAGGCACAGGTTGCACCTTATTGACTGGGTGCAGTCCCTGGCCACATGACCCTGTCCTCGACACACTGAACAGATCAATGCTGAACAGGAGGAGCTAAAATGCACCTTTTCTCCACAGCGGTGACACAGCTTTGGCATGGGTAAAAAATAGTTATCCTATCCCTCCCTATAAAAGCAGAGGAGGGCAGGTGATGGACAACATTCGCATCCCTGGCCAACCTGACGGTTGCCAACCAACCCCCAGTCCAGATGCAACGTTCATCATGGATTTTATCCAGACTCATTTGGACTCAGCAGAAGGAGGGTTAATTGGCTCTGCTGGAATTTGTAGTTCCTCAGCGGAAATGTCATTTTTTTAAACGTAACCTTTCCAGATTGGATATCAGCAGGCAAAACATTGCTGAGCATGGGGGTATCACACTGAGTGTCACTGGGAAACCCATCATTAGGCAAGTTGCTAAATGGCGCAAAAACAGTTTTATCTATTACCTGGGGCTTGATTGCCTTTACTTTATCAGGTACATTGTCAGGTAAGTCCTCCTCACCACCAAACACCAGCTGATCCCACCATATTGGAGACTCCATTACCTGAATGACTCTCAGCATGCCTCTTGAGCCCTGAGATGGCAATGGGCTGCTTACCTTACCTTGAGGGGGCAGGGGGTCAGAACTGGGGGTCTCCTCCTCCACCTCCATCTTTGCAAACCTTGTGTCGTTGCAAAATTTCTCCCTGAAAGCACAATCTCTGCCTTCCACAATGGCCATGATGGTTTCCTGGTGTTCCACACGGACCTTAGCCAATTGGACTTCTGAATCCATGGATCCACGGTTCTGGCTGAACAAGCTTCCACGCTGCTTTCGCAGACACTTCAAATCCGCTCTAAGCTTGTAGAGCTTGTCTCTCACCTTATTGAGGACCTTGATCCAGGCCACCACTCATTCCCGAATGGACCCAGAACCTTCGTCCTCACCAGGAGTAGAGAGATCACCAGCCACGGCTTGTACAGGGGCAGGTATGTCTCCCATCAGCCCAGGGGATGGCTGAGAGCTTCCAGCAGGAGAGGCCCCGCTTTCCACTGACACCAACAATGGGGCACTATTCCTTCCACTGACATCAATGATGGGCCACTATTCCTCCCACTGACACCAACAATGGGGTACTATTATTCCCACTGACACCAATGATGGGGCACTATTCCTCCCACTGACACCAACAATGAGGCACTATTTCTCCCACTGACACCAATGATGGGGCACTATTCCTCCCACTGATACCAATGATGGGACACTATTACTTCCACTGACACCAATGATGGGACACTATTCTTCCCACTGACACCAATGATGGGGCACTATTCCTCCCACTGACACCAATGATGGGGCACTATTCCTCCCATGTCACCAATGTTTGGGCACTATTACTCACACTGACACCAATGATGGGGCACTATTCCTCCCACTGACATCAATGATGGGACACTATTCCTCCCACTGACACCAATGATGGGACACTATTCCTCCCACTGACACCAACGACGGGGCACTATTCTTCCCACTGACACCAATGATGGGGCACTATTCCTCCCACTGACACCAATGATGGGGCACTATTCCTCCCACTGACACCAATGATGGGGCACTATTCCTCCCACTGACATCAATGATGGGACACTATTCCTTCCACTGACACCAGTGATGGGGCACTATTCCCCAAACTGACACCAATGATGGGGCACTATTTCCCCCAACTAACACCAATGATGGGGCACTATTCCCCCAACAGACACCAATGATGGAAAACTATTCCTCCCACTGACATCAATAATGGGACACTATTCCCCCAACTGACACCAATGATGGGGCACTATTCCTCCCATTGACACCAATGATAGGGGAATATTCCCCCCACTGATACCAATGATGGGGCACTATTCCTCCCACTTACACCAATGATGGGGCACTATTCCTCCCACTTACACCAATGATGGGGCACTATTCCTCCCACTGATACCAATGATGGGGCATTATTCCTTCCACTGACACCAATGATGGGGCACTATTCCTCCCATGGACACCAATGATGGGGCATTGTTTACTTCCACTGAAATCAAGACATTTTCTATTCCAACTGGCCACAGTCCGGCCCCCCTACATTTTGAAGGACAGTAAACTGGCTCTTTGTTTATCAGGTTTGGGGACCCCTGGGTAGACCAGGCAGATAATAAAGACACACAATATTGCAGCTTTGCAATCATTATATGTATTTTCTTTAATACAAGCAGTGACAGTAAGTACACTTGCATTGGTATCAGCCTATTGCTGTCCCTGTACAGAAGAGCTCAGACTGGAAGAAGGAAAAGGAACACAAAAAGCCAGTCGGGTATACTACAGTGCTTATGTGCTAACAATGAGAATGCTGATAGGAGAAGAGAGCAGAGGAACAGGGAGATGAGTTATCAGTCAATTGCTTCTTCTTTCCCTTTCTAATCAGAGTCTGAGGGAGGTACAGGACCTGGAAGTGTTATTTAATGCTGAGGTTTAATCTCCTAATAGTTTGTCCTCTCTGCCCCTCCCCCATCAACATGCCAATTTCATTTTTACAACCTGTATGTTTTTATTACATACCTAATTTTACAGCCAGTGATGTCATCACTGGGTCTCTGTGCATCTCTATGCAATGCCAGAAGATCATGGCTGTTAGGAGGACATCAAACAATTGCAACAGCCCCCATTTTATTCTCCAGGGCCTCTGTGTTCAGAAAATATATAATGTTTGAGGGTTCCATGTCGTTTTCTAGCAAATAAATTCAGATTTTAACATGTGCGTAAATTTCTTTTTTTTTTTAAAACTGCCCTGGACAGCATGGGGTTAATAAATTGCATCCCTATTTAAAGAGGAGCTCCAGGCTCCCCCAATACCGTACCTGCTGACTTTATTATAAGGAAACTTTTTTTGTTTTTGTTTAGTGGAAATGTTTTGTGTGTTTTATGTCTTGTTGTGATTTGGAAAAATGTAAAAAAATATAAGGACACTTACCTGTCCAGAGATCCAGTGATGTCCTGATTCGAGCCGATTCTTCAATCTGCTACCGTGTGCTGGCACCGCCATCTCTAGTAAGGGAAACAGGAAGTTAGGCCTCACGGCTTCACAGTCCTCTTCTTACTGCACATGTGAGGGCCACACGCTGCATCTTGGGAATTGTCCCATAGTGTTCTGGGACCTGTGATGTGTCCCAGAACACTGCTCAGGAAGGAGGAGGGACGGGGGAAGTGGGGGCGTGTATCTGTCCAAACCAGGTACCCGCAATTCCCCCCCCTCCCAAAAAAATGCCAAACATGGCAGTGGAGGGGGGAGAGTGCAAACACGTGGAATTTCACCATTTGGGCGGAGTTTCGCATTACGACATTCATTCATTCTTAGTTAGGCCTAATCAGACTAATACAGTAATTAACTCCTTCCGTCCCTTTCCTATTATACAGCAATTAACCACTTACCGACTGCAGTCAGCCCCCTACAGGCAAAGGGATGTATCAGTACGTCGCTCGCTCACGCCGCTCTGGGGCGCCCTCCCGCGTGCCCCTGGCGCCGCTGACTGTCTGATTGGGTTCAGAACCAATCAGTCATCAGGTCCAGGCCAATGATTTTTGGCCTGGACCCGTTGATCGGTCCTGTCCAATCAGGTACTGATCTGTGCCTGTGTCATGTAAACAGAGGCACAGAAAAGACCCGCTCTCTCCTCCCCAAATCCTTTTTGGATTCATCGAGTGGAGAGAGCGGATCTAAACTGTGAGTACAGCACCAGCACACCCACACACACTTAGATAGGCACATTTAACCCCCGATCGCCCCCCCCCCCAGTTAACCCCTACACCACCTGTCACAACACACACTGTATACTGTATATAGCAGTTTCCTATATACCCGTATAAGTGTGACTTGTGACCAGGTTTAGCACTTGCGGCCCTTCCTTTCACACTTAGAATACCCGCCACCCCCCCAATAAAGATTTAACCCCATGATCCCCCCTGATCACCCCCAGTTAACCCCTTCCCCCCTGTCACATTGCACACTAATATACAGGTAATATAGTGTTTTACTGTATTTTGTATTAGTGTGATTGTGACTTGAGTTAGCGCTAGCAGAGATGTATAGTAACTAAGTAGAACTACTTCACTATTGTACTTAAGTACCGAAAGGCGGTATCTGTACTTTCATAGAGTATAATTTTTTTCTCCTACTTACACTTTTACTTCACTGCTTTTTTTCAATGATTTCAATACTTCTAGTCCGATATTTTTTTTTTTGTGCTGCATAGTTACTCGTTACAATTATAAAAATTACCACTGCCAGAACAGTAGATGGCAGGTTTCATGAAGCTCAAAACATGTGTATTATCAGCGCATACGAAAATAAAAGCTACTGTATGTATAAATAAAAGATGCATTTGAAATAATAAAAAACAATATGATGTTCAAACTTTTGACTTCTTTCTTTAATAACTACATAACACAGTACTTGTACTTTTACTTTCAGTACTTGAGTAGCAATTTTTTTTAAAAAACTACTGGTACTTTTACTTTCAGTACTTGAGTAGCAAAATTTTTAAAAAAACTACTTGCAATACTTAAGTACAAAAAATGTTGAATACTTTAGTACTTCTACTCAAGTCACTTTTTGATCGAGCACTTTTACTCAAGTATGGGTTTCAAGTACTTTATACAACTCTGAGCGCTAGCTAGTTAGTTTCTGTGCCAGGGAGGTTTAGGGTTCCCGCCACCGCCCCCAATAAAGATTAAACCCCCTGATCCCCCCCTGACCACCCCTACACCCCCTGTCACAACACACACTGTATACAGTATATAGCATTTTCCTATATACCCGTATAAGTGTGACTTGTGACCAGGTTTAGCACTTGCGGCCCTTCCTTTTATACTTAGGGATACCCGCTACCCCCCAATAAAGATTTAACCCCGATCCCCCCTGATCCCCCCAGTTAACCCCTTCCCCCCTGTCACATTGCACACTAATACACAGGTAATGTAGTGTTTTACTGTATTTTGTATTAGTGTAATTGTGACTTGAGTTAGGGCTAGCGAGTTAGTTTCTGTCCCAAGGAGGTTTAGGGTCCCCGCCACCCGACATAAAGATTTAACCCCCTGATTACCCCCAGTTAACCCCTACACACCCTGTCACAACACACACTGCATACAGTATATAGCAGTTTCCTATATACCTGTATCAGTGTGACTTGTGACCAGGTTTAGCGCTTGCGGCCGTTCCTTTTAGTGTTAGAATACCCGCCACCCCCCAATAAAGATTTAACCCCCTGATCCCCCCTGATCACCCCCAGTTAACCTCTTCCCTCCTGTCACATTGCACACTATAAACAGGTAATATAGTGGTTTACTGTATTTTTGTATTAGTGTGATTGTGACTTGAGTTAGCGCTAGCAAACTATTTTCTGTCCCAAGTAGGTTTAGGGTCCCCGCCACCCCCCCCATGAAGATTTAACCCCCGACCCCCCCCCCCCCCAGTTAACCCCTTCATTGCCCTGTCACAGTGTCACTTTTATAGTGTACAGTTTTTTTTTCTGATCACTATTATTAGTGACACAGGTGACATTAGTTAGTGTTAGTGTCAGTCTAAGATAGCGCAGATCCCCGCCGCATAGTTAGAAATAACCCCTTGATTACCACATATACACACACATACACTTCAATTACTAGTATAGGGTTTGAACAGATCAATAGCTGATATGATCAGAACTATACTAGCATCCCCATAGTTTAGGGTTCCCAAAGCGCGGTGTTTGCATGATCAGCACTGATTCCTGCCAGCACCTGCGTTTAACCCCTCCAGCCCACCCCACCCCACCCAGGCAAGTGTAGTAATCAATAGATTACTGTCACTTACAAAAAAACACAACACACAAAACCGCTGTGTTAGCAGAGTCAGGCCTGATCCCTGCTAGCATTAGCAGTTTTTTATGGTAGCACTTGAAATAGTCATTGACAACCAGGTGCTTTTTTTACCTGTAAGTCACACTACTGTACCGGTAAATTTAGTTACTAAAATGACCAAACGGTGGTACAGTAGTGAAGAGGCTTACAGTATACTGACCATGTCAGATGAGAGCGAAGGGGAAGCCTCACTGGCAGAATCAGGGTCAGTATACGAACCTGAAGAGAGCAGCGGCTCCCTGACAGATAGCTCCGACGACGGATGGGTCCCTGTTAGACCCAGGCATACCCAACCCCATTCTGGAGTTGCTGAGGTGCAGAGATCGCATCGTGCTCGTATGGAGCAGAGTGTCGGTACTAGTGCCGCTCATCCTTCTGGTGGCCTGGCAACCGCCAGCGGCCTAGTACACCCTGGACCTAGTACAACCAGCACTGCAGTAACACTTGGTGATGTGGCGAGTCCCATAAGTGCAGTTGAAGCTGGTCCAGTGGCTAGCACAAGTAGTGGCCCACAGCCACCGCGTATTCGAAGACAGGCCTGTAGAGCCCATAGTGCCCTCCCTGATGCACTAGCATATCCCAATTGGCAACCCACTGATACTACAGCGCCCGTACTTCCCCCATTCACTGCCCAACCTGGAATCCACGTGATAACAGCCAATTTTAAGCCCCTGAATTTTTATGAGCTGTTCACGGAAGATCTTTTCAGATCTATTGTGAATCAATCAAATTTATATGCACAACAATTCATCGCCGCCAACCCAAATTCGCCCTTTGCCAGACCATTCGGCTGGAAACCTATAACAGTTCCTGATTTTAAAATCTTTCTGGGCCTTTCCCTCAACATGAGCATAACCAAAAAGAGTGAATTGCGGCTATATTGGTCCACTAGCCCAATTCATCATATGCGCATGTACTCTGCCTCCATGTCCAGGGCGAGATACGAGCAAATTCTGTGATTTATGCATTTCAACGACAATGAAATCTGTCGTCCTCGGGGAGACCCTGAATATGATCAGGTCCACAAAATTCGACCCCTCGTAGACCACTTCAATCAGCGGTTTGCAGCCTTGTTTACCCCCGAACAAGTTGTCTGCGTTGACGAGTCCCTGATTAAGTTTACTGGCCGCCTTGCTATGAAACAGTACCTCCCCAGCAAGCAAGCGTGCCAGATATGGGGTCGCACTGTACAAGCTGTGTGACAGGGCCACAGGTTATACAGTTAGTTTCTGGGTCTATGAGGGAAAAGATAGCTCTGTGGAGCCCCCCAACTGCCCAGACTACATAGGGAGCAGCGGCAAGATAGTTTGGGACTTGGTGTCACCCTTATCCGGAAAGGGGTACCATTTGTACGTGGACAACTTTTACACAAGCGTGTCACTATTTAGTCACCTTCTTGAATTACAAATTGGTGCATGTGGCACCGTGCGACCTAATCGCCGGGGCTTCCCCCAATGACTTGTAAATTCCCATCTTAGTCGGGGGGAGAGAGCCTGCTTGAAAAGGACAAATTGCTTGCAGTGAAGTGGAGGGATACACGGGATGTTTTCGTTCTGTCCTCCCTTCACGCAGACACAACGATCCAAATTACTACTGCAACTGGCGTTATGGAGAAACCCCTCTGTGTCCACGACTACAACCTTAATATGGGAAAGTTGGACCTTAACGACCAGCTTTTGGCGCCGTATTTAGTTGGCCGTAAAGCCAGACGCTGGTACAAAAAAGTGTCTGTTTATTTATTCCAGTTGGCTATGCTGAACGCCTTTGTACTATACAGAGCGTTAGGACGAACCGGATCATTCTGAGAATTCCAGGAAGAGATCATCAATGCCTACCTGTACCCAGGAGGTGTTTCTGCCCAACTTCCCCTTCCAGATGCAGTGAGCCGGCTGCATGAGAGGCATTTTTCACATGTCCTCCCGAGTACCCCTACCCAAAGACGTCCCCAAAGAAGATGTCATGTCTGTAGCAGGCGCGGCTTTAGGCGTGACACCCGTTATTATTGTCCCACCTGTCCTGACCAATCTGGTCTCTGCATCGGGGAATGTTTCGAGCGCTACCACACACTAGTGGAGTTTTAGTGTAGGGTACAGCACAACATAGTGTAGGGCACACAAACACAGGGTCTCGAAAGATGTTCGATGGCTATAGACATTTTGAGAGACCGAGACCCTAAGCTGGAAAATAGCAGTTCACAAAAAAAAAGTGTTAAAAAAAATACAAAAAAAATATAAAATATAAAAGCCAAAAACAGTTGTCGTGTCAGTTATTTTTATGTTCTACTCTTGCTACTGTACTTTGTTTGTTTTTCATTCTTTTGTGACCTGTTTCCCTTGCAGGTACTCGTCGGCTGCCACACTGATTTTATATATTCTGACACAAACAGCATTTGCGCACAGCATATATGGATACCTCTGATGGCAGCGCTGTGGTAAGCTGATTTCATCACTGCAGTTAAAATACCTTTAGGTATACGTGGAATATAGTCATGTATACCCGCCATTAAATAAGTGGGTTTGGATGTTTGGGCAGTTAATGGTGTGTATACTACACAATTTTCCTGTGGTGATTTCTGTTAGGTTCTCTTTTTTTCGTTCAGCCCACAGGCATGTCTCTAGCCTCCATTTAGAGTATACAGGATACCTACAAGGAAAAATACAGCAGGGTGTAGGTCATCAGGTATGTGGTGGAATTTTATGTGGGGGGGAGAGGGTGGTGTTTTCGGGTAGTTTTCTCTTGGCTCCCTCTATGAAAAAGTCACAGACGCATGTAAAGATGTTTTTTGTATATTGTTTATAACATGCATAAAGCTTATACTATGTTGTACTCTTTTCAGGAGTGAATCAGAATCCCTGATGAAGATTTGTATGTTATAGATCACACATGTATCGAAACGCGTTGGCTGTGTACCACTCCTTGAGTGAGTTACACCATGTTTGTATCATGTATCGTTACAATGCAATGGATGAGCTATTATCTGTGTAACAAGCTATAATACCCTGTATATACATAAGAGAAACAATATTTCATATAAGTGATATCAATTTTCAATAAAATCAAAATATTTTAGATCAACGACATTTAATCTTCTTTATTATACAATAATTAACTCCTTCTTTCCCTTTCCTATGATACAGCAATTAACTCCTTCCTTCCCTTTCCTATTATTATACAGTAATTAACTCCTTCCTTCCCTTTCCTATTATTATACAGCAATTAACTCCTTCCTTCCCTTTCCTATTATTATACAGCAATTAACTCCTTCCTTCCCTTTCCTATTATACAGCAATTAACTCCTTCCTTCCCTTTTCTATTATTATACATTAATTAACTCCTTCCTTCCCTTTGTTATTATTATACAGTAATTAAGTCTTTCCTTCTCTTTGCTATTATTATACAGCAATTAACTCCTTCCGTTCCTTTGCTATTATTATACAGTTATTAACTCCTTCCTTTCCTTTGTTATTTTATACAGTAACTAACTCCTTCCTTCCCCTTGCTATTGTTATACAGTATTTAACTCCTTCCTTCCCATTGCTATTATTATACGGTACTTAACTCCTTCCTTCCCTTTGCTTTTATTTTGCTGTTTTTTTTTTTTCTTTAATTATTTCTTTTTTTGTTTTTTTGTTTATTTTATTTTTGTTACTGTTAACGTTTTTTTTGTGTTTTTATTTGTTTTGTTAGTTTATTTTTTGGTGTCGCATAAGGCCCATTTTACACGGGGCGGATCCATTTGGACTGACCCCGCTGAGCAGGCGTATGGCAGGTCTGTCTCTGCTCACTGTGCAGAGACAGACCTGTCAGTGTCCCACTCTCCTCTATTGGGAGATCAGATGTAAATGAACAGCCTGTCCGTTTTCATCCAATCTGACCCGTTGGACGGGTGGTGAATGTATCGCCATATGTCTGTTTTCAGCGGATCTTGTTGGGTCAAATGCCAGGCGGGTGTCAGCAGACACATGTCCACTGACATTCGCCTATCCATAAAGTAGAATGGGTGACCCGATCGGGTCCGCCCGAAAAACAGACAGGCAGACCTGATCAGTCCGATTGTGTGAAAGGGGCCTTAGTGTTCATTTTCAACTGGGCAAGTACAAAATATGAAATGAAATGCCTACTTTTAATTTATAGTACATTTACGTTTTTTTTGTAAAGGAAGACTGGTCGAAATGTAAAAAAAAGCATTTTTTTAGTCTATAGATTACATAGAAAATAGAAATATTTTTTTGCAAGACAATATTGCCAAAAGAAAGCCTAGTTAATACCCCCACCCCCTCCAAAAAAAAAAAAATTACTGTATATATTACGTTGTTATCTCAAATAATGACAAACTTCTCCCCAAATGAACGGGCCCATCGTGGAAATGTTAAAATTGCTGTGGTCCATAAGGGGTAAAGTATGAGAGCTGAAGTGGTTAAAGTAGATGTAAATGCCACCTGAATTACATTGACAGTAGTCTGCTAAAGCATCGTGTGCCATAAAAAATTGCCTTTAAAAAAATTTAAAAAATAGTATTTTTACCTTATTTAATCACTTACTCGGTGCTGCTGATCTCCTGAAGTCTCTTTGCAGCCACTTCCTGCCAATATACACTCCAGTAATGGTTCTATGGCATTTCTCGATGGAGACAGCAGTAGACCATGCCTGAGTAATGTGTATTAGAATTGATAAGTGAGGTCTGCATTGGGAGAGCATGTGACAGGATGACAACAAAAGAACACATTTAGGAAACAGGGACAGAGCGTTGTCACCCTATAGCAGGAAGCTCCTGTTAAAAAGGACCTTCAAGGCAGATTATTTTAATTAGAGTTGCAGATTTTAATAGAATGAAAATGACCTTTGAAATGACATTGTTGAAGCATACATTACTGATTTAATTTAGCTGGCTGCACCATCCTGGACAAGCACATTCTTCATTTTAATAGCCTGCCATGCAGATGTCAAATCCATTCCTGCCGCAGAGTATTAATAATAGGTGTAATTTGCAAGGTGGCCAGCAGGGGGCAGTCTCTGCCTTCTCTGCATCACTAATAACTGTCAGCATACAGAGTGAAATGTTTCCTTATTTATGAGTATACATTTTCATTGTAAACTCCAAACTACCCCAATACAGTGCTAGCAGAGGCACAGACTATTCCTATTAAGGGTCAGTTCACACTATAGAAACGCAGTCCAGATACGTTCCAGATGCTTTTCTGCATGTGCGTTTTTGACACGTTTTTGATGTGTTTTTGGTGCATTTTTGGTTGCAGTCCAGGGCATTCCCCCCCCCCTCTTTTTTCTTAACCTTAAATAAAGACATGTGTGTGCCAGTGCATTTTTGGTGCGCTCCAGTGCGTTTTTGACATATTTTTGATATGTTCCAGTGCGTTTTTGGTGCATTTTTTATGTGTTTCAGTGCGTTTTTGGTGCATTTTTGGATGCAGTCCAGTGCATTCCTCCCCCTCTCTTTTTCTTAACCTTAAATAAGGACATGTGTGTTCCAGTGCGTTTTTGGTGCGTTCCAGTGAGTTTTTTACATATTTTTGATATGTTTCAGTGCGTTTTTGGTGCATTTTTGATGTGTTTCAGTGCATTTAGGTGCGTTTTTGGATGCAGTCTAGTGCATTTCTCCCCCTCTCTTTTTCTTAACCTTAAATAAGGACATGTGTGTTCCAGTGCATTTTTTTGTGCAATTCAGTGCGTTTTTTACATATTTTTATGTTTCCGTGCGTTTTTGATGTGTTTCAGTGCGTTTATGGTGCGTTTTTGGATGCAGTCTAGTGCATTTCTCCCCCTCTCTTTTTCTTAGCCTTAAATAAGGACATGTGTGTTCCAGTGCGTTTTTGGTGCGTTTAGGTGCGTTCCAGTGTGTTATACAGCGTTCCAGTACAGTCAAGTGCAGGAAAAATGCAGCATGTTCTACTTTTTTTTCTGGAACGCTCTGGAACTGCAATCACTGGTGTGAACTATGCCGATCAGAAACCATATAACCTACTTTCCATGTGTTTTTGATGCAGAAAAAAAACGCAGTGGACTGCATGTGGTGTGAACTGGCCATAAATATATATTGTTTTTGTTTCAAAAGTTTTATTGAGTATAATAAAGCGTATACAAAACATTAGAATATATTATACTAGATTAGAATCAGGTATCAAGCTTTATTATACTTGTAAATATATGTATATATGTATATATATATAAATGTGTATATATATATATATATATATATATGTGTGTATATATATATATATATATCTTAGAATGGGAGCAAAAAATGGACCTGTGGAGGGGGGGGGGGGGGCCAGGGTGAGATTCAGTAGGAAGAGGATAATTTGGGGGTTTTATTCTTTTTTTTTTTTTTTCTTATGGTAGGGGGCGGAGTAGGGGGTTATAATTGCAATGTGAAATGCCTTGTATGGATAATTAATTCTGTATAAAGAGTTTATTTTGTCTGAGTTTTAAGAATATTATAATAATAAAAAAGAGAATATATATATATATATATATATATATATATATATATATATATACATGTGTGTGTGTGTGTGTGTATTTTTATGATATGAATAATATATATTATATTATTAATAAAAAAAATAAAAAAAAAAAAAAAATATATATATATATATATATATATATATTTATATATCATCTACTGAGGCTCATATAGTATACTGTGCATGGCTTCTTGTGACCCTGAATAGAACTTTGTCCAGGGTCTTTACCCTTTTCAAAATTAATATTTTGGGGGTTTTTAGTAATCTTCTGGCCTAAAATGATTTATTTTGCAGTCATTTGACCCCAAAAACTAAACACAGCTTGACTTTTTTAAGGACACCTTGCCACCTTGGTTCCTTTCAATGTAATTTATAAGAAAATGTGATCAATGGGTCTGAGACGGCTTGCCCATGCCGCACTGTTTAAAGTAAAGCATAGTACACATGATGAGATTATTGGACAAATGATCGTTCGTTTTCTTTTTTTTTTTATACTAGTTTCCATATAGAAAATGAAGAGGTTGCTAAAGTTAAAGGATAAGTCCACAATAAAACTAAAATCCCTGCGTCCATAGACCTCCATGATCTAATACTAACCTATCTAGCCCTGTAAAGAAGAAATCAGTATACTTACCTTTTTTGAAGCCGATCCGACCAGATCTCCAGAGGCGGAAGCTCTGCAGAGGACACGGCCAACAACGACTGTGAAATAAATGGGAAGGGACGTCACCCATAGACTTACTATGGGGCTTCCGTTATTGGCCATGTCCTCTGCACCCGCCTACACAGGTTCCTGTAGTGATTCCATAAGCCCACCCCCCCCACAGTTAGAAAACACCCCCTAAGCATACATTTAACCCTGTGATCGCCCCTGGAGTTAACCCCTTCCCAGCCAGTGTCATTAGTACAGTAACAGTGCATATTTTTTGCACTGATTACTGTAGTAATGTCACTGGTCCCCCCAAAACTGTCAAAAATGTCAGTTAGGGGTCCGATCTATCCGCCACAATGTTGATAAATATGAGATATATACATGACATCTGTGTACATGTGCAGGGAACCCCCCCCCCCCTATGCATACGCACGCACACAGTTGGTTTCTACCAGTTCTCAAAGTGGCAGAGAGCAGCGTCATGTCTGCGCATGTGGTGGACACGCATCTTTCCATATAACTGTTGGAGTACAGAATTGTATTTTGTCCAACAACTACTGTACAATATAGTAGAAATAAATTCTTCAAGCAGTAGATGACCCTGTTTGTAGCCACATCTGTGGTATGCTCTATGTCTTTTTTTCCTGTCTGCAGTTAAGCAGCAGATAAGCCCATGTGGACTGTGACTGTCTGTTATGTAGGGATATGTATAGAGATTTTAAAAATAACACTGCTTCCTTGCATGTCCTTGTCACACGTCCCAGGAGGCTGCGGTGGTCCCTATGTCATTCTCTCCTAGGCAAGAAAACGGAAAAAAAAAATACTAAATGTTATCGAAAATGATGAAACGTTTTCCAGTTCTCTACTGATACGATGGAGGAGATTTTCTGTAACTGAAGAACTCAGAATCTGGTGCAACTGTTCATGGTAGCCATAGTCATGTGCTCAGGGTGTGACAGGTGTGCCTGGGCATGCCCTAATCACCCTGTGTGGCGCAGATTCCTCCTGTTTAAACCCCTGATATTTCACCAAAACCCCCTAATGAGGCTCCTAATAAATGCAAAATGAAAAAAAATACAAAATAAAATAATAGAAATAAAAACTACTGACACCAATCTCTGCCCTACTGACACCGTCCACTGGTCTACAGAAAACCATCAGTATATATACACTCACCTAACGCAGTGGCGTAGCGTGGGGGGTGCAGGGGGGGCCGGCCGCACCGGGCGCAACATCTGGGGGGGGCACATCTGCAGTGTCACTCTGTCTGTCTGACTTTGACATACACAGTTCACACACTGTCTGCGGCTACCTCCATCTTTAGGCTGAGAGATGTCCAGCGCGGCCGCCCTATGGCTGAAAATGGCGGGTCGGGGCTGGACTGTGCCTCACCTGTCCATTGGTGTAGGGTGGGGTGGCGTTGCAAGCCAAGCCCCGCCTATGCCGCCTCTCCTCACTGCTCAGTCAGTTTAGCAGCAAGTGGGTCAGCAGCCTGGCGCTGGTCTGTCTGCATTGAAAGGGGCATGATGATCTCTCTGCATTGAAGGGGGGCATGCTGGTCATTCTGCATTGAAAGGGGGCACGCTGGTCATTCTGCATTGAAAGGGGGCACGCTGGTCACTATGCATTGAAAGGGGGCACGCTGGTCACTCTGCATTGAAAGGGGGCATGCTGGTCATTCTGCATTGAAAGGGGGCACGCTGGTCATTCTGCATTGAAAGGGGGCTCCCTGGTCACTCTGCATTGAAAGGGGGCACGCTGGTCACTCTGCATTGAAAGGGGGCATGCTGGTCATTCTGCATTGAAAGGGGGCACGCTGGTCATTCTGCATTGAAAGGGGGCTCGCTGGTCACTCTGCATTGAAAGGGGGCACGCTGGTCACTCTGCATTGAAAGGGGGCATGCTGGTCATTCTGCATTGAAAGGGGGCACGCTGGTCATTCTGCATTGAAAGGGGGCTCGCTGGTCACTCTGCATTGAAAGGGGGCATGCTGGTCATTCTGCATTGAAAGGGGGCACGCTGGTTTCTCTGCATTGAAAGGGGGCACGCTGGTCATTCTGCATTGAAAGGGGGCACGCTGGTCATTCAAACTTGTATTTAAATGCATTTTACTTTAATTACATCAGTATTTTCATAACAAAGAATGTGCTTAGGGGGTAAGGGTTTCTTTAACTAAACTAGTGGAACAGACTCGAGTGCTAAAATCCCGCGAGTTAGGGGGCACAAATTACTCGCCCCCTGCCCCGGGTGCTGACAACCCACGCTACGCCACTGACCTAATGCAATAGGCTGTGCACACCTATGATGGTAGCCAATCAGCTTCTGAACTTCAGCTTGTTCAATTAAGCTTTGACAATAAAACCTGGAAGCCGATTGGTTACTATGCAGAGCTGCACCAGATTTTTCACTCTCAAGTTTTAGTAATTCAACCCCAATATGTCATCTCATCACCGCTTGCTTTGACCTTCAACATGCCAACCGACCACGTGGTTGTGGTGAGGTCCCATTCACTGTAGGTAAATGCCTATTTAGTCCAGGGGACCGTAGCAGCAGTTTTACTTGATCCTCCATTCCCCGGCATACAGTGCTCCCCTGTGCCCGGCAGTGGACTGTCCCATGGTGTCCTCACATCCATAGGGATGCCTACAGCAGTGTAGGGCTACGGTCCATGCATTTGTCTTGATCAGTGGTGGCTGGTCCATAAGAGGGATAGGGGGGCAGGGGCGCCAGGCCCTAATCTCCATGCGCCGGCCCCTAATCCCCAAATCTCTATGTGTGGGCCCCTAATCTCCATGTGCCGGCCCCTAATCCCCATGCGGGGGGCCAGATGCATAGATTTCTACAAACTTTTTTTTTTTTTTAAAGCACATGATTAGAGCCTGAGACTCTAAATGGCTTCAAAAAAGTTGGGCTTAGGGCGGAGCCCACCCACTTGTGAAATTAGCAAATCAACATTCGCTACTGTCTTCCTGTTTCCCCTCCTTGCCAATCAGGACAGGAAGCCGGTCTTAAGACCGGATTGCATAATACAATAGTGCAGCACTAAAAAAATGTATGATAAAAGTATAGGGTTATAAATACAAAAAAATAAAATGAATGTCCATATTAGAAAAAAGAAAAAAGCCCATGACCTGGATGGGGTGCTGACCTGGTGGGGGGGAGGGGGTTTGTTTGCCTCCCTCCCCCCCAAAAAAATGGAGCACCAGCCGCTACTAGTCTTGATGATATCAGAGGTATCCGACCACCAGAGTGCAAGGGAGAACTGGTGATACAGCATGGAGAAGCCGGCGGGAACCGAGGATCAGACAAGTAAAAATGGTTTAACCACTTTACCCCCGCTCACTGTGCCTCTACTGCGGCACAGTGGCTCGTTCCCGTCCAGTGTCGTAGACCTACGTCGCTGGACTCCTCCCCTTGTGGGCGGCACTCGCGCGCCGCCGGAGGCTCGCTCCCGCTGTATTTAGTCACAGCGGGAGCCGGGCCAGGGGAGGAGCGGCGGTGATCGTCGGGGAATCGAGTGAGGAGATCCGCCTGCTTGTGTAAACAAAGCGGGCGGATCTCCTAAGTGACAGACAGGGTCAGATTGCAGGGTTCAGCATAGCTGAACCTGCGATCTGTCCCTGTGTCACTCAGTCACCTCCCCCCACACACGTTAGTAAGCACCAGGCATACATTAACCCCTCCCTCTCCAATAAAATTAACCCCTTCCCTGCCAGTGTCATTTTTACAGTAAAAGTGCATATTTATAACACTGATTACTGTAGTAATGTCACTGGTACCCCCAAAAGTGTCAAAAATGTCATTCAAGGGTCCGATCTGTCCGCCGCAATGTCGCAGTCCCGCAAAAAAAAAATCGCAGATCGCCGCCATTACTCGTTAAAAAACAAAACAACAAAAATGACAGAAATCTTTCCCTTAGTTAGTAAACGCAATAACTTTTGCGCAAACCAATCAAAATACGCTTATTGTGATTTTTTTTACCAAACATAGGAAGCAGAAAACAAATTACTGTATTTTCTGGCGTATAAGACTACTTTTGAACCTCAAAAAAAACCCCCAAAAATGGGGGGTCTTCTTATACGCCGAGTATAATATCTCCAAGGTAACCTAAGTATAAGTATTACCTGTAGATGAAAATTAGGGGGGGTCGTCTTATACGCCCAGTCGTCTTATACGCCGGAAAATACGGTAACCAAAAATTTAAAAACATTTTGATTTTTACATTTTTTTGGGGGGAATTTCATATAAAAAATGTGAAAAATATTGTTTTTTTTTTTTTTAAATTTACGCACTTTCTTGTTTATAGCGCAAAAAGTAAAAAATCGCACAGGTGATCAAATACCATCAAAAGAAAGCTCTGTTTGTGGGAAAAAAAGGACGTAAATTTTGTTTTCGTACGGCGTCGCACGACCGCGCAATTGTCAGTTAAAGTCGCACAGCGCCGAATCGCAAAAAGTGGCCTGGACGTAGGACAGCAAAATCCTCCGGTGGTAAAGTGGTTAAATATGAATTATAATAATCCAATGTGCCTAATGTACTAAGATAATGCAGCACTCAACAGCTCCAGATACAGGAAAAATTGAAATAATACTCAAAAAGGTGCGCAAATGATAAATAATCATAAACATTGTACCAAATTGTGACGAATGGTCAGAAAACAAGAAAGTGTTATTTTCTTGTTGTCTGATTGGTCGCTACAATTTGATACAATGTTTATGATTATTAATTATTTTTAAAGGAGAAGTATAGCTAAAGCTCGTTTGGCTGTACTTCTCCTATGGATCACAGAAGTGCAGTTTGTTCTGTATTCCTTTGACCCATTTTCAGCAGACAGCGGGCTGGAGTCCGCTCTCTGCTGACGTCACAGAAGTCGGTCCAGGCCCTGCATCATCACGACCACGAAATCGGGATCCACCAGATCTCTGGACCCACACCCGGCCCTGTACAGTCCAATGAGCAAGGAGGGGGGCAGAGCAGAGAGCCGGTGACTGACAGTCAGCAGCTCTCTGCTTGGGGAGCTGTCAGAACCGAGCGATCGGTGGTGTTTGATCGCTCGGTTCTCAGTGTAGAGGTGCCAGGGAGACAGATGCAGCATCCACCTAGGTAAGTATAACTGGGGAAAAAAGCCAAACCCCGTACTTCTCTTTTAGCCACTTGCCGACCAGCCGCCGCAGTTATATGGTGGCAGGTTCCCGCGATTTGCTGTACCTGTACGGCGGTCTGCGGGAGCCATCCTGAGCCCGCACCCACTCGCCATAGGGGAAGCTGATCCATGGGGCCAGCGGCTGTGGTTGCCGCTGGGCACCCGCTATCGCTCCCCGTGAAGAGAGAACAGCGGTCTGCTGTTGTAAACACAGCAGACCGTTGTTCTCTCTGGAATCAATGCAGAGCTCCTGTGTTCCTCCTATTTAGGAACACCGTTCTCTGTGTTGATATTACAAGCCCATCCCCCTCACAGTTAGAACACACACCCTAGGCTCACACTTAGCCCTTTGATCGACCCTGCGTTAACCCCTTCCCTGCCAGTGTCATTAGTACAGTAACTGCCTATTTTTAGCACTGATCACTGATCCCCCCCCAAAAGTGTCAAAAATGTCAGTTAGAGGTCCGATCTGTCCGCCGCAATGTCGCAGTCCCGCTAAAAATTGTAGATTGCCACCATTACTAGTGAAACAATATAAATAAGTAAAAATAACATAAATCTTTCCTCTAGTTTGCAGACGCAATAACTTTTGCGCAAACCAATCAAAATACACTTATTGTGATTTTTTTTTTTACCAAAAATATGTAGCAGAGGATGAAAGGATGAAAAAATTTGATTTTTAATTTTTTTTTGGGGGGGTGGGGGAATGTTATATAGCAGAAAGTGAAAAATATTGTTTGTTTGTTTTTTTCAGAATTGTCGCTCTTTTTTTCTGTATAGCGCAAAAAATAAAAATCGCAGAGGTGGTCAAATACCACCAAAATAAAGCTCTATTTGTGGGGAAAAAAGGACATCAATTTTTTTCTGCTACATGTTTTTGGTAACTTCCATTATGTGAAGTCCCTGCAAATCGCGCCAAAGTCGCGGTGCACAGCGGTGCACGCGACTTCACAGGTCGCCCCCCAAAGTCGGATCGCCTCAGTGTGAACTGGCTCTTAGGCCCCTTTCCTACTTGTGCTACTTGTCTTGTGACTAAAAAGTCACATGACAAGTCGTACCCCATAATTTCCAATAAGTATTGTTCATATCTGTGCGACTTCAAGTCGCAGCGACTTCAAAGTCTTCCCTGTACTACTTTGGTCTGACTTTGATGGGACTTGAGGTCCAAAGACCTCAGGATTGCACAGGTATTACATCAAGTCGCGTTGCGTCTAAGTCGCGTCTACGTCGCGTCTAAGTCGCGCGTCTTTCAGAGCGCACAAGTGTAAAAGATACCATAAACACATCCAATAAAAATTTTTTTAAAAAATCAAATGTCTTCATCAATTCAGGCCAATATGTATTCGGCTACATGTTTCTGGTTAAAAAAAATCCCAATAGCTTATATTGCGTGGAGCGATCCATAAGCGGTTAACCACTTACCGCAAAGTGACGTAGGACTACGTCGGCTGACTTTGCGGGGTTATACCGGGATGATGCCTCTAGCTAAAGACACCATCCCCGTACCGTGGTTTACAGCAGACGGTCGGCTTTCCGTTAGTGACGACCGATGCGGCTCGGGAGCCGCTCGATCGTTACCCGGGTGAGCGGGAGGGGACGTCCCCCCCCCCTCCCGCTGCCTTCCGTGACTTTGCTCGGGGCTCCCGTCCCACCGGGAGCCCCGAGCACCCAGTCGGCACATCCGCCGGCTGAATGGAGTCCCGATCAAAGCCAGAAACGGCTTCGATCGGGTCTCCGATGACGTAACCCGGAGGCGGCGTCCATGACGTCACTTCCGGGTTAGTGTGCTGCAAAAGGTGGCAAATTTAAAAAACGGCTGTATGCAAAAACGCCGTTTTCGGCGTTTTGCATACATGGAAGTGTAGTGGAGGGGTCTAGGGTCTTTTAGACCCTCGATCCCTCCATAAAGAGTACCTGTCACTGCATATTGGTGTCACAAAGGATGTTTACATTGCTTGTGACAGCAATAAAAGTGGTCAGATTTTTTTTTTTTTTTAAATCCTGTAATAAAGTAAAAAAAAATAAATAGGAAAAAAAATAAATAAATTTTAGCCGCCGCCGTCACCGTTAGCTCGCGCACAAAAAAAAAACGTATACGGAAGTCGAGCCGCAAATTAAATTGCTGTTCAAACCACACATGTGAGGTATCGCCGCGATCGGCAGAGCGTGGGCAATAATTTAAAAAAGAAGAGCTGCACTCTAACTCTAAACTGGTAACCATTAAAAAAAATTAAAGCGTCGCCTATTGAGATCTCTATTGACCGTAGTTTGTCGCCATCCCACGGGGGGGGGCACAATTTTAAACCGTAACATGTTGGGTATCTATTTACTCGGCGTGACATCATCTTTTACAATATACAAAAAAAATGGGCTAACTTTACTGTTTAGTTTTTTTTAAATGCAGTGAAATGTGATTTTTCAAAATTTTTCCAAAAAAATTGCGTTTTAAAGACCGCTGCGCAAATACCGCGCGACAAAAATATATTGCAATGACCTACATTTTACTCTCCAGAGGCTAAAAAAATATATATAATGTTTGGGGGTTCTAAGCAGTTTTCTAGGAAAAAATACTGGTTTTAACTTGTAAACAAAAAGTGTCCGAAATAGGGCTGGGGCTTAAGTGGTTAAAGTAACGCAGTGCCGTATCCCAAAAAAATGGCCTGGTCAGGAAGGGGGGTAAATCTTCCAAGGGGTCACTTTCATTAAAGTCGATGTAACCCGAAGGAGAGGAGCTGTGGTTGGTTTCTGTGCACCATTTTTTTGTTTGCTTCCTTTTATCGTACAAATCCTTTGATGTTCAGTAATCTGTGAGACAGATGCAGGATATGTATAATGAGCCGGCATTAGGGATCTTATCAGCTTGGGAACTACAGCCCCCAGAATTCCAGAGCAGGATAAGATCAGGCCTCCCTTGGGGCTGAGGTCATCCTCCTGTTGGGTTGCCTCTGATAGAGAAAACTGCTGCAGCTGAGTGTGTTGTGTTATCTGAGTGCCTGTGTCAGCCAGTGCAGGCATCTCCCCCTCCTCCTCTCCCTCCTCCTCCTCCTCCTCCTCCTCCTCTTCTTCGTCTCCTCTGTCCACAGCATCATTCCCAGACCCCGCCCCGTCCTCAGCCCCTGTTTTCCCCTGTCATTCTCCCACAGACAGCGGCCGCAGAGCAATGAATGAGCATCCACAGCCCCAGAAGAGACTAGGCGTTTCCAGCTGCCTCTCATGAACATCAAAGAGGATTAGCCACCCAAATCTGCAACTGACACCATTGCGCCAGGACATCTCCTCGAAAAGGCTGGGACCAGCTTCATCCTGACACCTGAAATCCACATCTGGAGGAACGATGCTCTAATGGATGCTGTGCTGTTGACGGAGAGATGCTACCAAGGGATTACTGAAGGCGTTGGATCCAGCTGTGGAGGGAGACGGTGAGGAGGGGGGGGGGGGGTATTGCGGATAGACGGGTGAATGTCAGCGTCTGAGGGCACCGTTCTGCGTTCCTAGGTGCCCTCCTCGGAATAAACAATATCACAACAGAGGAGACGCAGAAGGGGAGGGGAGCAAGATGTGCAGTAAAACCAAGAGCAGCGAAGCCCTGAAGGTGGTGGTAAGATGCCGTCCAATAAACAGGAAAGAAGATGCGGCTGGCTACGACAGAGTAGTGGCTATGGATGTCAAACTGGGGCAAGTGACCATTCGGAATCCAAGGGCGAACCCTGGGGAACTGCCAAAGACGTTCACTTTTGATGCCGTGTACGATGCCAATTCCAAGCAGACAGACTTATACGATGAGACGGTCAGGCCCCTCATCGATTCTGTCTTGCAAGGGTTCAACGGCACCATATTCGCCTACGGTCAGACCGGCACCGGCAAGACCTACACCATGCAGGGTTTCTGGGCCGAGTCGGATAAAAAAGGGGTGATTCCGAATTCTTTTGACCACATTTTCACCCATATCTCCCGATCCCAAAACCAGCAATACTTGGTGAGGGCGTCTTACCTGGAGATCTATCAAGAGGAAATCCGAGACCTCTTGTGTAAAGATCAGAACAAGAAGTTAGAACTCAAGGAGAATCCTGAAAGTGGAGTATATATTAAGGACCTGTCTTCTTTTGTGACCAAGAATGTGAAGGAGATAGAACACGTTATGAATTTAGGTAACCAAGCTCGGTCAGTGGCCTGCACAAACATGAATGAGCACAGTTCCAGGTCCCACACCATCTTTGTTATCACTATAGAGTGCAGTGAACTGGGTGTGGATGGGCAGGAACATATCCGTGTTGGGAAACTCAACCTGGTGGACTTGGCTGGCAGCGAAAGACAAAGCAAAACAGGAATGAATGGAGATAGGCCCAAGGAAGCTTCAAAAATCAATCTTTCCCTATCAGCATTGGGTAATGTGATATCAGCACTGGTGGATGGGCGCAGCACCCACATTCCCTATAGAGACTCCAAACTGACCCGTCTTTTACAGGACTCTCTAGGTGGCAATGCTAAAACCATCATGGTGGCCACCCTGGGCCCAGCCTCCCACCACTACGACGAAACCTTGTCCACTCTCAGGTTTGCCAACAGGGCTAAGAACATCAAGAACAAGCCAAAAATTAATGAGGACCCCAAGGACACTCTGCTAAGGGAATTCCAGGAAGAGATTGCCAGGCTGAAGGCCCAGCTGGAAAAAAGGGGAATGCTTAGCAAAAAGCGCCGGCGGAACAGCCGTAGGAAAAAGTCGGTGGATGGGGAGACTTTTCCGGATACAGAGGCTGAGGAGGAAAATGACGACAACCTTATAGAGAAAAATGTAGGGAGCTACTTGAAGGAACAAGCTGAGAGGTTGCAGCAGGAGAAGGCAGCTATCCAGGAGGACCACAGCTTGCTGGAGGAAGAAAAAATGAAGCTGATTGAAGAGAAAGAGAAGATGATGGAAGATTTAACAAAGGAGCAGAAAGCAACAGAGATGCTGGCGGTGAAATTCAAGGTAATTATTTTTCAATTCTTTTTCAATATAGACACAAATCCACCCTAATACTTCATTATACTGTATATTTGTATGGCAGGACGATGGTTATTCAGATGTTGAGAGACGATAAGTCCCACCATGGCTAAGAGACGATAAGTCCCACCATGGCTAAGAGACGATAAGTCCCACTATGGCTAAGAGACGATAAGTCCCACTATGGCTAAGAGACGATAAGTCCCACCATGGCTAAGAGACGATAAGTCCCACCATGGCTAAGAGACGATAAGTCCCGCCATGGCTTAGAGACGATAAGTCCCACTATGGCTAAGAGACGATAAGTCCCACTATGGCTAAGAGACGATAAGCCCCACCATGGCTAAGAGACGATAAGTCCCACTATGGCTAAGAGACGATAAGTCCCACCATGGCTAAGAGTCGATAAAGGCCCGTACACACGATAAGAAAATCTGAAGGAAAATTTCGTCCGACGACCGATCTGCCGATTTTCGGATTGTTAGTATGGTGCTTTCGACAGCAGACTCCGACTTTTCGGCTGACAAAATCCTGACGTGCAGGCTATAAAATTTTTGTTGTCCATAATACAACGTCCGATTTTCGTCTCATTAGTACAGATTTCGACGGAAAAAAATCTTAAGAGCAAGACTAAGCATGCTCAGAGACGAAAGAACACATACAAAGCAATCCAACACATGACATCACTTCTGAAGTAGAATTCTGTCGTATGGGAAAATTCGTATGAAAATAACCTCTTCACTTTCCACAGACTAGCATGCCACAAAAAACGGACGACAGTTCTTTCGATAATCTGATCGTGTGTACGGGCCTTAAGTCCCACCATGGCTAAGAGACGATAAGTCCCACCATTGATTAGAGACAATAAGTCCCACTATGGCTAAGAGACGATAAGTCCCACCATGGATTAGAGACGATAAGTCCCACTATGGCTAAGAGACGATAAGTCCCACCATGGCTAAGAAACGATAAGTCCCACCAAGGCTAAGAGACGATAAGTTCCACCATAGATTAGAGACGATAAGTCCCACTATCGCTGAGGGACAAAAAGACCCGCCATGGTTTTAGGCCTTGCACATTGAGTAGAAAGATAAAAGTGTAAAGAAAGCCTTTACAAAGTATCTGGAAACTTACAGCAAGACTCAAATTAGCTTTGTTGAAGCCTTCAATGCAAAAATGTAATATATTGTAACTTACTAGTCCTTAGACAAGGTGGCTGCATTAGGGTCTATGGTTTACATTAGACGGGATTTGCATTGCTATACAATTCTATGGAAATGCAAAACCTACGATAAGGCGTTGGTCAACTTCACCTTTGAACATGTCAATGAATTCTGAAAGATCTCAGAAGAGTCTCAAGCTGATGTCAAACAGATACCATTGATAAAAGCTCATAGACGCAGGCCCTAAAGTGCTAGTAAAGTCCACTTTTTAACTTGTACCTATAGGTAAGCCTATAATAAGACTTACCTGTAGCTACAGCGAACAAGGGTGTCCAAACTATGGCCCTCCAGCTGTTCAGGAACTACAATTCCCATGAGGCATTGTAAATCTCTGACATTCACAGACATAACTAGGCATGATGGGAATTGTAGTTCCTGAACAGCTGGAGGGCATAGTTTGGACATAGCAATACAGGGGATGCAGCCGGTGATGTCACCGGCGCATGCGCTCTGAAGGGACGACATACCTGTGCCATACCTTCAGAGCTTTGTGCCAGGGCAGTGACATCATCGTGGCCCCGGCCATTCATACAGCCAGAAAAGGAAAACCGGTGAAGATGAAAGCACTGAGGAGCCATAACAGCGATGCGCTGGAGGGCTCAGTGAACTGGCAGGTCTGTCATATTGATGGTACCTTTTAGTACATTTTGACTTAATCCTGCAGGGAACCAGATTTTTTATTTTTTTGTGGTGGTCTACTACCTCTTTATTATTCAATTTTAGACTTTTCTCCTTTATTTGTACCTGGGGATCCTGCCAGGAACACACTTCCTCTGCTAGGGTAACAATGCTCACTTACTGGACTGTAACTAGGGAGGAATAGTGTTGTCACCATTGGAAAGGAAGTACCTTAGGGCTCGTTCAGACCTGCAGCCAGGGGGTGGTAAACGCAGGCAGCCGTGGTTTTACTGACCACCCACCTAAACAAAGACATGCAGCCAGGTCCAGGACAAAGGGTGGGCAGGAGGGACGGCTGCCCTGGGCACAGTGGTTTATTGCAGGGTTGGTAGTGCCCTGACCCTAACCCTAAGAGAAGGGGGGGGGGGGGCACACTTTGGCATCTTTGCCCTGGGGGCTGGATGACCTTGTCCCGGCAGTACTTACAGCTGTACACATGCATGGCTCCATTAACTTCACAGTCAGTGGCAGTACTGCCCGCCGATTGCGATTTGGGTTTAATTTTTGCCATGGCTATAAGGCAAAGCACTGTGGTCACAGCAAAAATGAAATACTTGCTGCATTTGGTGAGCATTACTGCGGCTGAATGGGACCCATTAAAGTTAATGGAGCCGTGCCGCGACAGTGTGCAACAGCGTACATTGCGGCATTAAAAGGTAAAAAAAAAAAGGGGGTGAGGAGGCGACACATTTCCTGATTCACAAGAGGGTGGCAAAGGCTACTGCATGTAAGAATGAGCCATAAGAGCTACAGATCGCCTCCCCTCTCCTCTCCTCCATAACATAGGAGGGAGGTGTTCTGTAGTTCACAGTTTTAACAGGTGAACATAACTGATACCAATGCTTGGGATAGCACTGTACATGGCAGCACTGGATTCTGCCAGGGCACACAAGCATTTTTTTTTTTTTTTTTTGCATTACCAAACAAATATAACAAAATGCTTTCAATGGTAAAGTTACCTTACTAAAGAGGACCAACCAAGAAAAGTTCATTGTTAGGGTTTACATAGATCTTACTGGAAGTGCTGACTGTCACTTTAAACAAGCTGCTAGCTGGCTTCGGCAGGCTTTAACCACTTCTGGACCGGAAGGTTTTCCCCCTTAATGACCAGGCCATTTTTTGCGTTTCGGCACTGCGTTACTTTAACTGACAATTGCGCGGTCGTGCAACGCCGTACCCAAATAGAATTGACGTCCTTTTTTTCCCACAAATAGAGCTTTCTTTTGGTGGTATTTGATCACCTGTGCGATTTTTATTTTTTGCGCTATAAACAAAAAAATAACTACAATTCTGAAAAAAAGGAAAAAAAATGTTTTCACATTCTGCTATATATCATTCCCAATTAAAAAAAAAAATGTAAAAATCAAAATTTTTTCAGCATTTTAGGCCAATTTGTATTCTGCTACATATTTTTGGTTAAAAAAAATCCCAATAAGTGTATTTTGATTGGTTTGCGCAAAAGTTATCGCGTCTACAAACTAGCGGAAAGATTTATGTCATTTTAATTTGTTTATTTATTTTTTTTACTAGTAATGGCGGTGATCAGAGATTTTTAGCAGGACTGCGACATTGCGGCAGACAGATCGGACCCCTAACTGACATGTTTGAAAATTGTGGGTGAACCAGTGACATTACTACTGTAATCAGTGCTAGAAATATGCACTGTTACTGTAATAATGACACTGGCAGGGAAGGGGTTAACACCAGGGGCGATCAAAGGGGTAAATGTGTCCCTAGGGGGTACTTTCTGACTGTGTGGGGGATGGGCTTGCTAAATAAACACAGAGACCTGTGATCCTAAATAAGAGGAATACAGGATCCCTGTGTTCATAACTGAGAGAACATTGGTCTGCCGTGTTTATAACGGCAGACCGCCATTCTGTCTCCACAGGGAGCGATCGCGGGTGCCCATCGGCTATCGCGGCCGCCAGACCCGTTGAATGGCTCCCCCCGTGTCGAATGGGTACGCACCCCTACTAACGGTCCTGCGAAGCGGTGTACAGGTATGTCGTTTCGTGGGACAGAGCTGACCTGCCACAATATATGTACTGCTGGCGGTCGGCAAGTGGTTAAACAAGTTTAAGGCTTGGTTTACACCTTTGCATTTTTATATTGCTTTTTGCAGAAACGCACTACAGTCCATTTACCATGGTTTCCTATGGGACACGTTCACATCTATGCTTTTTTCAGCCGCTGCGTTTTTGGAAAGTGCCAGGGACGGTGCGTTTTTTGGTTTAATAGACTCCAATGGAGAGTAATTTAGTGTGTTTTTTTTTGCTGCGATTTTACGTTTTGCATTTTTTTCATTTGCCCAAAAACAAATTGGCCAAAAAGAAAACAAAAAACGAAAGCATAAAAATGCAAAACGCATCAAAAAGCAAGGGAAAAACACATGTGCAAAAACGCAAAACACACTGCAGAAACGGATCGAAAGCAAACTGCATAGGTTTGAAGCAAGCATTAAGTAGTGCTCAGGCACCATTCACACTTCATATAGTTCCTGCTTGTATATTTGTGGGCGGCGATTTACATGCGATTCCGCATGTCACGCATAAGGCAGCCCCTTCACTTCAAAGGGCTGCCCTAAGTGCGTTTGTCACCCAAACAAAGGTCCTGCTCCTTTTTGTGCCACAAGCTTCATGCAATTTTAAAAATCGCGTTTTGCCATGTTTGGGGTGCCATTTAGAATGAACGGTGCTCAAACGCACGTTGCACATTTTGGATTGATTGCCTAAGCGATTTGGAATTGCTGGCAGAATCGTGGCGATTCCGCCTGTGATTCCAAATCGCAAAGTGTGAATGGAGCCCTTAAGCCTGCTAGCAGCATGTCTAAAGTGAAAGTCAGCACTCCCGAGGGGGGTAGGGGGTGAGAGAGGGGTGAGAGAAAGAGGAAGGGTGAGAGAGAGGAAGGGTCAGACAAAGAGGGGGGGGTGAGAGTGAGAGAGGCAGGGTGAGAAAGAGAGGGGGGATGGGGGTGAGAGAGAGAGGAGGGTGAGAGTGAGAAAGAGGGAGTGAGAGAGAGGGGGGTGAGGGGGGGGGGGGATGAGAGAGAGAGGAAGGGTGAGAGAAAGAGGGGGGATGAGAAGGGGGTGGGAGAGAGAGGAAGGGTGAGAAAGAGAGGGGGATAGGGGTGGGAGAGAGGAGGGTGAGAGTGAGAAAGAATGGGTGAGAGAGAGGGGGGTGAGAGAGGGAGGGGGGTGAGAGTGAGAGGGGGGTGAGAGAGAGAGAGAGAGAGGGGGGTGAGAGAGAGGGGGTGAGAGTTAGAAAGAGGGAGTGAGAGAGAGAGGGGGGGGTGTGAGAGAGAGAGAGAGAGAGAGAGAGGAAGGGTGAGAAAGAGAGGGGGGATAGGGTGGGAGAGAGGGGGGTGAGAGTGAGAAAGAATGGGTGAGAGAGAGGGAGGGGGTGAGAGTGAGAGGGGGTGAGAGAGAGAGAGAGGGGGGTGAGAGAGGGAGGGGGTGAGAGTGAGAGGGGGGGTGAGAGAGAGGGGAGAGAGAGAGGGGGGTGAGAGAGAGAGGGGGGTGAGAGAGAGAGAGAGAGGGGGGTGAGAGAGGGGGGGGTGAGAGTGAGAGGGGGGGTGAGAGAGAGAGAGAGAGGGGAGAGAGAGAGGGGGGTGAGAGAGGGAGGGGGTGAGAGTGAGAGGGGGGGTGAGAGAGAGAGAGAGGGGAGAGAGAGAGGGGGGTGAGAGAGGGAGGGGGTGAGAGTGAGAGGGGGGGTGAGAGAGAGAGAGAGGGGAGAGAGAGAGGGGGGTGAGAGAGGGAGGGGGTGAGAGAGAGGGTGCCTTTGGGTACTTTTAGTAGGGTAATAATGTGGCGCGGCGAACTGTGGGTGGAGCCACATTGCTGTAAGAGTGGGAGGGGCTGCCCTACACACAATGCATGGGAAAATGCCACATCTGCATGATGTGAATGGAGTCTTACACTTACCAACCATGTAAAAGGGGTATTTACTGCGACAGACCCTTCCCTGTCTCTCTGATAATCTCTGAATCTTTATCTACCCTCCTCTCAGTACACCTGTGCATTCTAAAACCCCCTGCTAATCTCTGCACCCCCTCAGCTCTGCTTAACTCCACATACCTGTGCTAATCTTTGCCCTTTGCACCCCAATCCCCTTTTTTGTCATGTTTGCCCTCCAAACTGTAATCCCTTCTCTGTTTACCTCTGGAACCCCCCCCCCCCCCCCACCTATCTGCTCACCTTTGCAGTACAGGCTGATGGCAGGCTCAGGGAGTGTGGCCGGCAGGGTTTGTTGTACATCCCCAATGTCACAGCATTCAGCAAAGGTGATGGTGGACCAGGGCTCAGGGAGTTTGACATACTTATGAATGCTCTAACAATTTATGTATCGATACCGCCCCGGTTTACATATTAATCATGTGTACACTGCACACAGAACAGTGCTGGGCAGCATTATAAAGTCACCCACACCACTGGGCTGGGCCTATATAAAGGAAGGGGCCTGGAGCTGCAGCTCCAATAGCCCCTATGTTAATCTGGCCCTGAGTGGATGGAGTTTACCCAGGCAGCAATGGTTTTCACTATCTGCTAACTGTCTGCTTAATTCTTTGTCTACCAAGGAATGTTTATTGACATCCTGGTATTCAAGGGGTTAAAGCAAGCTCATGGCTCCTGCCGCAGCAATGAGCTTGGTATTGTTTTTTAGGCTCGGTTCACACTATTGCGATGCGGGAAGGCTGCGAATTCGCAGCCTGTTCCCGCATCGCACACGCACCCCCGGCAGTTCACACTGCCATATGCGATCCGCTGGGGGTGTCAATGTAATCTTAACGACACCCCCAGTTTGATCGCATATCGCAGTGCGATCGTGCAGTTCGCACAGGATCGGATCGCACAAGTGTGAACCGCTGTGCGATCCGATCCTGATGCGGCAGCAAAAATGCCTCCTGTGCGTCTTTGCTGCGGGTGCGGTGCGAATTTAGCCATACAAACTGTATGGCTAAACTCGCACCGCACAGCTGATCGCATGTCATGTCGGAGCAGTGCGCTCCGACATGACATGCGAACCCGGCACACGCAGTAGTGTGAACCGGGTCTTAGAGGTGGCGAAGGGCTCTTGGGCAGTTCTAGATCACTTTGCCAGGTCTTTGAAGGTGTGCCAGGGGTGCTCATGATGGTTCCAGGGCTTCCTTGTTCTCTTAGGGAGCCCGAGACTGCATTAAATGGTGAAAACTTCGAGAGACGGAAGTAACGAGGGAACATTCACATTAGCGTGTCTCCAAAGTCGCACAATTTCCAGCAGTGCGACTTTAATGTGACTTTCGGTGGGAATTGGATCCGACTTTACACTCAATGGATCTAAGTCGCACCAAAGTCTGGCAGGCACCTTTTCAAAGTTGCTGCGATTTTAAAAAGGATCTGCATCCTCCATCCCCCTTCTTTTTATTTTTTATTTCACCCCGCCCATACCTTAAGGTATTATCTGCAGATTTCAGATACTCATTCATACAGCGGATCCAGCGATGTCACGCTGAGATCCTCTCATGCCCAGCCACAGCTCGGTCCCACGCCGCCATGTTCTCTCTGACGTCATTGAGAAGCCCGCTGGCCCTTCCTGGTTCAGTGGGCGGGCCTCCTGATGACGCGCCAATAGGCCCGGCCCCTCCTCCTTTTTTGAGTGGAAGGCAGTGCCTCCTGGGACACGTGACGTGCATATCCCGGGAGGCACAGCGGGCAGTGTGCACGTCAGTCGCAACTGATATGCATGGGGAGCCGGGGCCAAACATTTTAACATAAAAAAGGTTAAAAAACAAACAAACAAAAAAAAAAAACAGCGCAATGCAAACAGAGGATGGAAGGAGGGGTGGAGTGGACGGAAGTAGCGGAAGGGGGTAAAGGTCCACTTTAAGTTCCGCCTATTTGAACAGGTGATTTTAAAAATGAGGTGCGACTGAGTAACGTGTATTACATCACTTCCGGGTTCACATCTGTCATTCCACAGCTACTATAGCCCAGGATGCAGCTATTCAAGCACCATCTGTGCAAACGCCCAGCGTAGGGCATGCATGTCTATGAGAGCATTTGTTCAAGAGTCATAATTTATTCAAAAAGCAGA
>NC_138770.1:75817077-75867077 GCF_965119305.1 Pelophylax lessonae
ATTTCGCAGCTCAAGTCTAGGCATGTTTGGTATCTATTTACTTGATGCAACCCCATCTTTTATATTTTACTGAAAAACGGGGTATATTATTGTGCTTGTTTGCTCTAAAATTCATTTTAGTGTAGTTTTTTTCCTGAAAATATGTATTTCATAAATAGCTGCTCGCCATAAAAAAAAAAGTATATGGCGTGGAGCTGAGTGAAACTAGGAGGAGGGCCAGCATGACTTGGGGCCTGCAGAAGAGGCGGAGTATTAGTGGGGTGATTTAGAATTCTGCTTACCAGATTGAAGAGTTCAAGGCAGAGGGTGTGTCCTGTCCTGTAGTGGGTAGAGAGGAGTGGGGATCGTGTCAGATCTCAGTCGGAGCTCATCACAGCATCAGTTTTCTTCTGCGTTCCTGGACTTCACCTGTAGGAAGAACAAACGATGGGTGACTTGGCCAACATGCTGTCCCGGCTTAGTCAGAGGCCCAGGGTGGCTACAAGACAAACTATCAGACTTATTGCAGGAGCCCAGGCAGGTCTCTCTTGGGCCCTTTTCTAGTCGCCCACATGCTAGGAGGTCTAGGCCTTCTGAGCGCTTCAGTCCTGTGGTGACATCTAGGGTTCGGAGCCATTCTGGGAACCCCTCAAGGGACCCTCCCGACTCCACCAGCCAAGCGTACACCTGCTTCCCCGGGTGTGCGAGTCGGGAGAAATCCCCGTCTATGGCGAACCCAGGGAGGAAGTTTTTCCATCTGCCACCTACTCCCCTGCCCTCTCACCTCGCAGTGTGTATGGTGTGGCTGGCTATACACGCTCCTTGCCTGTGTTTAGTGTGGCCCGGCGCGGGAGTGGCTAAGCGACGGGTGCTGGCCAGGCTCCGGGAGAGACCAGGGGCCCCCAGTGACAGAAGATGCAGGCAGCAGCTTTCCCCTGTGTCCTGGCATGGCAGAGCGGGTGCCGCGAATGGAAGGAGCCAGGCATTGGCTTGTGAGGCTTCCACCATCCCTCACAGAGCCCATCGTGGGAGGAGAGGGAGCGCCCAGGGTTCTGGTGTGGCGGCGGCTGATGACGTCATCAGTGGGCGCCTGCCGGGCTCTGGAGCTGGCAACTGCACCATGAAGCCTGCTGAAGGGAGAGCGAGAGTGCGGCTTGGTGAACAGAGCTAGTCTGAAGGGGTGCTCAGCGGCTCAGGAGATAGTGTACTCCCACATGTTGCACAGGGATCCGGATCTGTGGCTGGATGTCCTAAGGGACAGAGGAAGCCAGGTGAGCCTTCTGTCCTTCTGTTCCAACACCTAGGACCTTGGCATGCGGGGATGGGCTGATGGTAATGCCATCGATATTGACAGAGAAATCAGGGGGAAGGAGCACGTGGTCAGAGTTGTATAAAGTACTCGAAACCCATACTTGAGTAAAAGTACAAGTGCTCGATCAAAAAGTGACTTGAGTAGAAGTGGAAGTGCTCGATGAAAAAGTGACTTGAGTAGAAGTGGAAGTGCTCGATCAAAAAGTGACTTGAGTAGAAGTACTAAAGTATTCAACATTTTTTGTACTTAAGTATTGCAAGTAGTTTTTTTAAAAATGTTGCTACTCAAGTACTGAAATTAAAAGTACCAGTAGTTTTGAAAAAAAAATTGCTACTCAAGTACTGAAAGTAAAAGTACAAGTACTGTGTTATGTAGTTATTAAAGAAAGAAGTCAAAAGTTTGAACATCATATTGTTTTTTATTATTTCAAATGCAGCTTTTATTTATACATAGAGTAGCTTTTATTTTCATATGCGCTGATAATACACATGTTTTGAGCTTCATGAAACCTGCCATCTACTGTTCTGGCAGTGGTAATTTTTATAATAGTAACGAGTAACTATGCAGCACAAAAAAAAAATATCGGAGTAGAAGTATTGAAATCATCGA
The DNA here is from genome assembly GCF_965119305.1 of Pelophylax lessonae. Taxonomy (NCBI): domain Eukaryota; kingdom Metazoa; phylum Chordata; class Amphibia; order Anura; family Ranidae; genus Pelophylax; species Pelophylax lessonae. The sequence continues at coordinate 75,818,978 of NC_138770.1, forward strand.
AAAAATGTAGTGAAGTAAAAGTGGAATTAGGAGAAAAAAATTCTACTCTAGGAAAGTACAGATACCGCCTTTCGGTACTTAAGTACAGTAGTGAAGTAGTTCTACTTAGTTACTATACACCTCTGCACGTGGTGGAGGAAAAATTATAAGCTCGGTTTTGGATGGATTGAGTTTGAGGAAGTGGTGTGACATCCAGACTGATATATCAGATAGTAAATTAGTGATACGTGCAGAGACTGAGGGGTGGATAGATAAATTTGGGTATCGTCAGCGTAGAGATGGTATTGGAAGCCGTGGGAGGCTATCAGCTGACCCAGAGAGGAGGTGTAGATTGAAAATAGGAGGGGTCCAAGAACAGAGCCTTGGGGGACCCCAACAGAGAAGGGAAGAGGAGAGGAGGAAGTAGAATTGTACGTAACGCTAAAGGCGTGGTTGGATAAGTAGGAAGATAACCAGTGAAGAGTACAGTCACGGAGACCAAAGGCGGGGAGTTTTTTGAGGAGGAGGGGATGGTCAACCGTATCAAAGGCAGCAGAAAGGTCCAGAAGTAGGAGTACAGAATAGTGTCCATTGGTTTTGGCCATTAGTAGATCGTTTGTCAGTTTTGGGAGAGCAGTTTCAGTGGAGTGTTGAGGCCAAAATCCAGACTGAAGGGGATCAAGGAGGCTATTCTCGGCAAGGTGGTCGCACGGTCGGTTGTAGAGCAGAAGTTCAAGGAGTTTGGATAAAAAGGGGAGCAAGGAAATAAGGCATAGGTTGTTAAGATTGGTTGGGTCCAGTGAGGGCTTTTTAAGTATGGGGCTGACTAGTGCATGTTTTAGAGAGTTGCTGGTTGTTCCTCCTATGGCAGATAACTTGCAGTCATCTCATTTACATCCAGCGGTCATTTTCAGGAAAACTTTTCAAAGAAGTTGCTTGGGTTCGCATGGCTGTTCCTTTTGAATCACCACCAGTATTTCCCTTTTGGGAATTATCCCTAAAAAAGAACCCAATAAGTTACACCTCATTCGTCACTTCGCTAATCCTAAAGGGGGTTCAGTGACTTGTGCCATTGATCTGGAGCTTTGCACAGTGTCCTATACTTCTCTTGATATGGCAGTGTCGTGGGTTCGTAGTTATGGTAAAGGTTCGTTGTTGGCCAAGACTGATGGCAGTGTCATGGGTTCGTAGTTATGGTAAAGGTTCCTTGTTGGCCAAGACTGATGGCAGTGTCATGGGTTCGTAGTTATGGTAAAGGTTCCTTGTTGGCCAAGACTGATGGCAGTGTCATGGGTTCGTAGTTATGGTAAAGGTTCCTTGTTGGCCAAGACTGATGGCAGTGTCATGGGTTCGTAGTTATGGTAAAGGTTCCTTGTTGGCCAAGACTGATGGCAGTGTCATGGGTTCGTAGTTATGGTAAAGGTTCCTTGTTGGCCAAGACTGATGGCAGTGTCATGGGTTCGTAGTTATGTTAAAGGTTCCTTGTTGGCCAAGACTGATCCTAGTTGTTGCCATCTGCTGGGGTGCAAAAGGCAAGGGCAGAATTTTTGTTGATAGATAGAAAGCAAGATATGATCTGACACATTCATTCTCTATATACCTCCATCCCTATATTTGTATATATAAAGCAAGAAACGTTGGTTTTAGGAATTTATACACTTCATAATAAATAATTAATAAAACGTTTCAAGGAACTATAAAATCGATCTTAAGAAATGTGTATAATTCAATAATACATCTTGATATCTGTGGACTAAAATATCTAAATAATACATCCAAAGCATTTATACATCTTAATTTCTTGTAGACTCGACGCGTTTCATGGACCTCTGTCCTTTCATCAGGAGCTTGGATAAAAATTATATATCTGAAAATATGAATTTGTATTAGAGTACATGAATCTCTTTGGATATTTAAAGATATGTATAATGTATTACTACCTTATTTGGAAATAATCTGGTTGCTGATTCATAATGTCACCCATCTAAAAAAGGTCCAACGTTGGAAAGGGAGAGCAGAGAACTTCGCACTCTCAATAAATATTGATTATTTGTAATCCTTATGCTGGTAGCATTATTAAATAGATAGGAAGGTACACTATATAGTCAAAAGTATTAGGACGCCAGCCTTTACACGCACATGAACTTTAATGCATCCCAGTCTAATGCCTCGTACACACGCAACGATTATCGGCCGACCGATCGTCCGACTTTTGTCCAGAGTTGTGTTTTGTTGGTTGGAATGTGCCTAGACTGCACACAAATTTTCTCGGCCAACAAAAATCTACTTTAGAAGTGATGTCATGTGCTGGTTTACTTTCCGTGTGTTTTTTCTTCTCTGAGCATGCCCAGTCTTGCTCATCAGATTTTTGTCTGCCGAAAATCTGTACTGACTGACGGAAAATCGGCCGTTGTGTTGACGGCCAACAAAAATTTTACAGCCTGCACACCAGATTTTTTTCGGCCGAAAAGTTGGAGTCGGTTGTCGGAAGCATCATACTAACAAGCCAAAAATCGGCCAATTGGATGTTGGCCGAAAATCCCTGGCCAATAATCGATGCGTGTGTACGAGGCATTAGTCCGTAGGGTTCAATATTGAGTTGGCCCATCCTTTGCAGCTATAACAGCTTCAACTCTTCTGGGAAGGCCAGTGCAGTCCAGTGCTGTCTTACAGCCAGGGTCAGTGCTACCACTAAGCAAACTAGGCAGCCACCTAGGGCGCAACTGTGGACACTGGTTCGTACTGTTTGACCTTGACCTTCAGTGGTCCCTGTCGTACGTTTTTTTTTAACTATATTTTATTCTTTGCTTTTTGGTTTTGTATATTTATAGTTATTATTTGCTGTTCGTCCTCCACCACAAGAGGGAGCTCAGTGTGGCCTGGTGTGGGTTTCACTCCCCAGTTTCTTTCTTTGGCAGGTGTTCCTGGAACCCCTCCAGCTCTTTGGATGCCTGGGTCTTCGGGTTCGTGCAGACATGTTGTCTCGCTTTCCCTGTTGGCTCTGAGGCTGGGAGCTCAGTATGCCGCTGCCCTGCCCTCTTTCAAGATGGTGGCAGCGGGCATTGGTTTTGCTGGGCATTCCCGATCTGCATCTTGCGCATGCGCGGTTGAACTGTGGGTCACTTTTTTTTCTGTAGTATACACTATAAGATTTTAAAAGACCTGGGAAACCTTTGGGTGCCCTAAGGAGATTAGTAACTATGCGCGCCGCAGCGAACAGTGGGTGTGGCCAAACTGCTCTTGCTGACAATTTAGTGATGCCTAGCCAGCCCCCAGACAACCACCCACAGCTCCCGGATGGCAACAGATTTGTGTGTGACTATCTCAGGTACTTGGGAAACCACATCCCAGTCTGAATCATGTGGTTTCAGGCAGACTGAAGCCTGGACACATGGTTCAAAACCTGGACTGTCCAGATAAATCCTGGACAGGTGGCAACCCTAGCTGCACACCAGATGAGGAACGTGTGTATATAGTTACATAGTTACATAGTTAGTGAAGTTGAAAAAAGACATCAGTCCATCCAGTTCAACCTATGATGTGTGTGTGTGTGTGTTTGCTTTTAACTGTACATTAAATACCCCTGTATGTTGTACATTGTATACCCCTGTATGTTGTACATTGTATACCCCTGTATGTTGTGGTCTCTAAGGTGCCCATCTAATAGTTTTTTGAAACTATCAATGCTCCCTGCTGATACCACTGCTTGTGGAAGAGAATTCCACATCCTTACCGCTCTTACAGTGAAGAACCTCTTACACATTTTAAGGTTAAACCGCCTTTCCTCTAGTTTTAGTGAGTGGCCACGTGTCTTATTGTATCTCCTTTCAGTAGAGGCGGAGGGTTCCCTCCTGTGGGGAGTGTATAGGGCGACTTGGCAGGTCATTTGGCGCAAATATAATCTAGCACCAGCCCTGCTTACTGCAGCTGATTCTTCTCACTTTTGCAGTTCCCCAGCACTGCCATCTTGGCTTTGGGAGCCACCTGTGAGTTCATGAATCATGCCAAATGCTGAAACAAGGTGGGGGCGGAGATGAGGGGGTGCACAGGATCTGTTAATGGAGTTCTGTAGTCCTCCCTGCTGCCGACTGCTGAGACCGGGGGGGGGGGGGGCAGAGACAAACTTTCCTGCAACTGCATGGAGAAGCACAGGATCTGGCAGAGGAGTTCTGTCCTCCTCTCTGCTACTAAATGCGGAAACAAGGTGGGGGCGGAGATGAGGGGGTGCACAGGATCTGTTAATGGAGTTCTGTCGTCCTCCCTGCTGCCGACTGCTGAGACCGGGGGGGCAGAGACAAACTTTCCTGCGACTGCATGGAGAAGCACAGGATCTGGCAGAGGAGTTCTGTCCTCCTCTCTGCTACTAAATGCGGAAACAAGGTGGGGGCGGAGATGAGGGGGTGCACAGGATCTGTTAATGGAGTTCTGTCATCCTCCCTGCTGCCGACTGCTGAGACCGGGGGGGGGGGGGGGCAGAGACAAACTTTCCTGCAACTGCATGGAGAAGCACAGGATCTGGCAGAGGAATTCTGTCCTCCTCTCTGCTACTAAATGCGGAAACAAGGTGGGGGCGGAGATGAGGGGGGTGTGAGAGCTGCAGGAGAGGTGTGAGAGCCATATTAAATGGCTTGGGGGGCAAGATTCGGCCCGTGGGCCTTGTGTTTGACACATGTGATTGAGAGCTAGAGATGGTTGTACAGACTGACAGCACTAGATTTATTTTTATTATACAGGCTTTATATGGCGCCGACAGTTTGTGCAGCATTTTACAATGTTAGGGCAGACAGTACAGTTACAATACAATACAGGAGGAATCAGAGGGCCCTGATCCTTAGAGCTTACAATCTAGGATGGGATGTTTAGGGGGTCCTTGTAGCCTGCAGCCAGCTTTGAATTATTAATGCCTCCAATTGTCCATTCTGCTAAACTGCCCCACGCATGTTGTGACATTTGGGAGGATTCTGTTTCAGCCCTGTATTTAACCCTTTCTTCTCAAGACGGATTGCCGCACGGAACGAGGAAAAAGCTTTGCATACACAGAGGACCAGTTCACACCACATGCAGTCCAGTGCGTTGTTTTGTCTGCATTAAAAAAAGGCATGGAAAGTGGGTTATATGGTTTCCAATGGCATAGTTCACACCAGTGCTTGCAGTTCCAGTGTGTTCCAGAAAAAAAAAAGTAGAAGATGCTGCATTTTTCCTGCACTGGACTGTACTGGAACTCTATAAAACGGGTCAAAAACACACCGGAACGCACCTAAAGGCACCAAAACCGCACTGGAACAAATATGTCCTTATTTAGGTTAAGAAAAAAAGGGGGGAGGGAATGCACTGGGCTGTATCAAAAATGCATCAAAAATGCACTGGAACGCATCAAAAACGCTTTAAAAACATGTATGCAGAAAATAACGCATCCGGACTGTGTTTCTATGGTGTGAACTGACCCTTGAGGTTAGGAAAAAAGAGGAGGAAAAAATCCACTGGACTGCATCAAAAACGCGCTTTTAGCATCTGGGACGCATCCAGACTGCGTTTTTATGGTGTGAACTGGCCCTCAGAGGTTTTTTTTTTTCTTGTCTTTTTATTCAGCCTTGGGGCTGTACAGAAACTGTCCAACAGATTCCTCCATCCATGGAGGAATGTGCAGTGCCAGCTATTGTATGATGACAGGCAGCACCAGAACACCCCAACAGCAGCTGCTTCTGATTGGATGCAGCAACTGTTCAGCTAACAATTTTACACCTTCCATTTTTTAGTTAGGGCCTCCTATTTAGGAACACAGGACTCTGTGTTCATGCCGAAAGCCCAGCCCCCACACAGTTAGAAAGCACCCCCTAGGGACACATTTAACCCTTTGATCGCCCCTGGTGTTGACCCCTTCCCTGCCAGTGTCAGTTTCTCTGTGGTAATTTCACAAGTCCCTCCCCCATACAGTTAGAATACACCCCCTAGGGACACATTTAACCCTTTGATCGCCCCTGGTGTTAACCCCTTCCCTGCCAGTGTCAGTTTCTCTGTGGTAATTTCACAAGTCACTCCCCCATACAGTTAGAATACACCCCCTAGGGACACATTTAACCCTTTGATCGCCCCTGGTGTTAACCCCTTCCCTGCCAGTGTCAGTTGCTCTATGGCAGTGATGGCGAACCTTGGCACCCCAGATGTTTTGGAACTACATTTCCCATGATGGTCATAGTCTACAGTGTAGTTGAGCATCATGGGAAATGTAGTTTCCAAACATCTGGGTTGCCAAGGTTCGCCATCACTGCTCTATGGTAATTTCACAAGTCCCTCCCCCATACACTTAGGAAACACCCCCTAGGGACACATTTAACCCTTTGACCCCCCCCCCCCCCCCTGGTGTTAACCCCTTCCCTGCCAGTGTAATTTTTACAGTAACAGTGCACATTTTTAGCACTGATTACTGTAGTAATGTCACTGGTCCCCCCCAAAAGTGTCAAAAATGTCAGTTAGGGGTCCGATCTGTCCAACGCAATGTCGCAGTCCTGCTTAAAATTGCTGATCACCACCATTACTAGTAAAAAATTTAATAAATAAATAAAAATGACATGAATCTTTCCCCCCTAGTTTGTAGATGCGATAACTTTTGCGCTAACCAATCAAAACACACTCATTGGGATTTTTTTTTTTTTACCAAAAATATGTAGCAGAATACAAATTGGCCAAAAAGGATGAAAACAATTAGATTTTGACATTTTTTTTATTGGGGATTTATTGGGAATGTTATATGGCAGAATGTGAAATTTTTTTTTTCAGAATTGTAGCTTTTTTATTTTTTGTTTATAGCACAATAAATAAAAATCGCACAGGTGATCAAATACCACCAAAAGAATTCTCTATTTGTGGGGAACATCCATTTGTTTTGGGTACAGCGTCACACGACCGCGCAATTTTCCGTTAAAGTAATGCAGTGCTGAATCGCAAAAAATGGCCTGGTCATTAAGGGGGCAAATATTCTGGCCCAGAAGTGGTTAAATTGGCACCCGCAGCAGTTTGCAGAGCGCAGTGTGAACTGCCTGCGATTCTGATGTGGTGCGGGAACCTGCACAGGAATCGCTGCGGGTTCCCGCACCGCATCAGTGTGAACTGAGCCTTAAATCTCGATGCGGTAAAACCCTACAATTCAGTGCCGGTTCCCGCATCGCTCCGGAATCGCACAGTGGTTCATACTAGATGTGCGAAATTGCTGTGGGGGTCAATATAAAGTTAATGACACCCCCAGATTACTTTAATCCAAGACACATATTAATTACACAGGTTCTGAGGGTAATGCAATGCGAATGCGAATGCAATACAATTTCAGCCATACATATATGGCTAAAATCGCATCACACAGACATCGCATGTGATCTGCACAGCAATGCGGTGTGAATCACATTCGATTTCCGGCATCGCACTAGTGTGAACCCGAGCCTTGAATGTGACTGACGTTTAGTAACCCTTTAGGCTCCATATACACCCAAATGTTTTGTAACTTTCTATCAGATGGGACCAGCATTATTGCAGCCCTGCATTTACCCCCCCCCCCCCCCATATGTCTGGGCTCTCCAGGAATTTCATTAGCACCTTGGGTGGGGGACGTCAGTCTTATCTGGCGCTCAAGTCTTGGTGACATACGGCGACTATTCATAAGCAGCTGTATATTCTGGGATGGCGGCCATCTCCTATAACAATACATATCATACATTCACAGAGTACAATGATAGCAATGATACAAACCCTCCCCCGCTGTACTGTCCTTGTATTTGCCTTCATACCATCCTCCCCCTCCTCCCTTTGTTATGATGGCTTCACATTCATCAGTTTTATATATATATATATATATATATACAGTATATATATTAGATTTGATACACAAAAAACATGCTTTCCCCAATACTTTAACTGGCCCTCCATCCCTCTAAACCTTGGGTGGGGTGCTTTACAGCAAGGGGCTCCAAACTACGGCCCCAGGGCCACATCCGGCCCGCTAAGCAATTTTACCCAGCCTGCAGCTAGGGGCAGGGGTGTGTCCTCAGGATTCAGATCAGTTGGTTTCTGATTTTACGCCCAAAAACCCCAATGATTACTCTACTTTAAGGGGACTCTGATGGGGACCCGGATGTAAGGTGGAACTCTGATGGGGACACAGATGTAAGGTGGAACTCCGATGGGGACACAGATGTGAAGTGGGACTCTGATGAGTACACTGATGTAAGGTGGAACTCTGATGGGGACCCGGATGTGAGATTGGACTCTGATGAGGACACTGATGTAAGGTGGAACTCTGATGAGGACCCTGATGTAAAGTGGCACTCTGATGGGGACCTAATGTAAGGTAGAACTCTGATGGGGACCCTGGTGTATAGTGGGTCTCTGATGTGGACCCGGATGTAAGGTGGGACTTTGATGGGGACCCGGATGTAAGGTGGAACTCTGATGAGGACCCTGATGTAAGGTGGAACTCTGATGAGGACCCTGATGTAAGGTGGAACTCTGATGAGGACCCTGATGTAAGGTGGGACTCTGATGGGAACCCGGATGTGAGATTGGACTCTGATGAGGACACTGATGTAAGGTGGAACTCTGATGAGGACCCTGATGTAAAGTGGCACTCTGATGGGGACCTAATGTAAGGTAGAACTCTGATGGGGACCCTGGTGTATAGTGGGTCTCTGATGGGGGCCCTGAAATAAGGTGGAACTCTGATGGGGACCCAGATGTAAGGTGGAACTCCGATGGGGACACAGATGTAAGGTGGAACTCCGATGGGGACCCAGATGTAAGGTGGAACTCCGATGGGGACACAGATGTAAGGTGGAACTCCGATGGGGACACTGATGTAAGGTGGAACTCCGATGGGGACCCAGATGTAAGGTGGAACTCCGATGGGGACACAGATGTAAGGTGGAACTCCGATGGGGACCCTGATGTAAGGTGGAACTCTGATGGGGACACAGATGTAAGGTGGAACTCTGATGGGGACCCAGATGTAAGGTGGAACTCTGAACGGGGACCCAGATGTAAGGTGGAACTCCGATGGGGACACAGATGTAAGGTGGAACTCCGATGGGGACACAGATGTAAGGTGGAACTCCGATGGGGACACAGATGTAAGGTGGAACTCCGATGGGGACACCAGATGTAAGGTGAAACTTTGATGGGAACCCTGGTGTATAGTGGGACTCTGATGGGGACCCTGATGTAAGTTGGAACTCTGATGGGGACCCGGATGTAAGGTGAGACTCTGATGGGGACCCGGATGTAAGGTGGGACTCTGATGGGGACCCGGATGTAAGGTGGAACTCTAAAGGGGGCCCTGATGTAAAGTGGAACTCTGATGGGGACCTAATGTAAGGTAGAACTCTGATGGGGACCCTGGTGTATAGTGGGACTCTGATGGGGGCCCTGAAATAAATTGGAACTCTGATGGGGACCCAGATGTAAGGTGGAACTCCGATGGGGACCCAGATGTAAGGTGGAACTCCGATGGGGACACAGATGTAAGGTGGAACTCCGATGGGGACACTGATGTAAGGTGGAACTCTGATGGGGACACAGATGTAAGGTGGAACTCTGATGGGGACCCAGATGTAAGGTGGAACTCTGAACGGGGACCCAGATGTAAGGTGGAACTCCGATGGGGACACAGATGTAAGGTGGAACTCCGATGGGGACACAGATGTAAGGTGGAACTCCGATGGGGACACAGATGTAAGGTGGAACTCCGATGGGGACACCAGATGTAAGGTGAAACTTTGATGGGAACCCTGGTGTATAGTGGGACTCTGATGGGGACCCTGATGTAAGTTGGAACTCTGATGGGGACCCGGATGTAAGGTGAGACTCTGATGGGGACCCGGATGTAAGGTGGGACTCTGATGGGGACCCGGATGTAAGGTGGGACTCTAAAGGGGGCCCTGATGTAAAGTGGAACTCTGATGGGGACCTAATGTAAGGTAGAACTCTGATGGGGACCCTGGTGTATAGTGGGACTCTGATGGGGGCCCTGAAATAAATTGGAACTCTGATGGGGACCCAGATGTAAGGTGGAACTCCGATGGGGACCCAGATGTAAGGTGGAACTCCGATGGGGACACAGATGTATGGTGGAACTCCGATGGGGACCCAGATGTAAGGTGGAACTCCGATGGGGACACAGATGTAAGGTGGAACTCTGATGGGGACACCAGATGTAAGGTGGAACTCCGATGGGGACACAGATGTAAGGTGGAACTCTGATGGGGACACCAGATGTAAGGTGAAACTTTGATGGGAACCCTGGTGTATAGTGGGACTCTGATGGGGACCCTGATGTAAGTTGGAACTCTGATGGGGAACCTAATTTAAGGTGGGACTCAGATGGATACCCCGATGTAATGGGAAATTTGATGAGGGCTGTGATGTAGGGAATCGGACTCTGGTGGAGACCATAATGTATGATTGGGACCCTGATGTAATGTCTAATCTGATGTGTAATGGCAACCTTCTGGGAAGGTTGGATCTCTGATGACATAGAGGTCTTCTGATGTGAAGAGTGGAGGGGGCTCTAATGTGATGGAGGTCTTCCGATGTGAAGGAATTACATGGAGTAAATAATCTGAGCTTTAGAACAGCAGGGTCCTCCTGTTGGAGGGATTTCACCTGGCTAGTTGGAAAGGGTCTGGCTGTCCTGTGGCATTGTGGGCATTAGCCTTTTCTTTACCGAAGAGTGTGCGGTGGATACTGGAAGGAGGCATCCGGTGATCCTGTGACATTGTGAGTACTGACCTGAGTTCAGGGTCCTAGTGACTGTCTGCTGATTCCTTTGGATGGAGGTGCCAGTGTTGGCTCTAACTGAGATAGCTTTTACATGGACAAGTTCTGGCCATCTTTCTTTGCTCCTGCATAAAGACTGTCCAAGGAGGCTTAGCCTAGTGCAGTCTCCGCCTGTTATTATTCAGTGCTCTGGAGTATCACCCCTCTCCAAGTTTGTTCAGCAATAAGTTACAAAAAGACATCCCCTAGACCAGGGGTCTCCAAACTTTTCAAAGGGCCAGTTTATTGTCCTTCAGACATTAGGATGGCTGTACTGTGGTCCCCCCGGGAGTAGAAAATGCCCCAGCATCAGTGGGAGTGAACCATGACCCTGACTTGGTGGTTGTCTGGTCAGTAGGACCAAGATTAGTGTCCTGATATTGGTATTGAAGGAATAGTTCCCCATCGTTGGTGTCATTGGGAGGAATAGTTCCCCATCGTTGGTGTCATTGGGAGGAATAGTTCCCCATCGTTGGTGTCATTGGGAGGAATAGTTCCCCATCGTTGGTGTCATTGGGAGGAATAGTTCCCCATCGTTGGTGTCATTGGGAGGAATAGTGCTCCCCCATAGATGGCATTGGGAGGAATAGTGCTCCACCATAGATGGCATTGGGAGGAATAGTGCTCCACCATAGATGGCATTGGGAGGAATAGTGCCCCTTTGCTGGTGTCATTGGGAGAAATAGTGCTCCATCATTGGAATGCTTCCCCGGAAGGCCAGATAAAGGCAATCAAAGGGCCGTATTAGGCCCACGGCCGCGGTTTGGAAACCACTGCCTTTGACTGTTCATTTGAGCCGAAGTGACTGAACCAGTTAAATGACAACGGCTCCTACGGGAATAGAAATGAACAGGCAACCACACGTGCACAACACATGTGAGCAGCAGGCACCCATGTGAATGATAGCGCAAACAAGGACCTGTGAATTTTTTCCGAAAGAGACCCTGTTAGTGCTTACAAAAGTCTTAGCTGAAAAAGAAAATCTATTATACTCACCTCTCTGGTGGTCCGTGTTTCCCACTTTCCCGTCATTTTAGTGCTGCAAGCTCCATAAGACTCTGTAACACTTCAGGACGTCTGGATTGCCTGGTCAGCCGTTGTGCATTGGTTCTTTCCTCTGACGCCTACACCTAAAGGGCATAGCAGTGTAGGGGTGGGAGAACAGAACCACAGATTGGCAAGGGACATCAGACAATCCAGACGCGTTGAATTCTTATGAGCCTTACAGAAGCTGCATCGCTGGAACATCAGGGAGGTAGGAGACACAGAGAGGGGATGATTATAGCTCTTCTCTTTCAGGAAGTTTTGGGTAGGATTTTTATTTTTTTGTCTCTTTAAACTATAATGTGTGGGTACAACCCTGGTGCCCAACTTGTGGCCCTTTGGCCCTTTTTATGCAACCTTCAGGGCCCCTACAGGCAATAGTCTGTGTTTTTCTTACCTAGGGGCTTGCTCAGGCCAGTAAAGAAATTATTATTTACATTGACTTCTAGTGATCTTGGTTTATGCCTTCACACTATCTTACGTTTATATTTCCTGTCCATCATTTTTCTCTTTTTTTTGTTACTCTTCCATAAATCCTATATTAGGGCTGCACGATATTGAGAAAAAAAGTACATTGCGATATTTGGTTTTTCAACGATATATATCACGATATTTCTCTGGGTGGAATGCAGAAGACACTGACAGTGTGGATTAGGCAGAGTCGGTACTCACAGTGGTGGTAGGAGGTAGAGGAACACAGCCCGACATGACATCGATCCACACTCTAGGAAGCCGAGTGGCATACACACGTCTCCCAGCTCCAGCGGCTTAGTGTAATCTGCCCGTCCCGCCGCCTTGTAGATCATCGCGGCCACGGCATAGACCCCTGCACCGCCCAGCAGAAAGGATGCCCGGGTCTCCCGGTCCAGCTCCCGGTCATAGTGCAGCACACATGACTCGATGATGGAGCCGGCACGGTGGAGGTAGGTGTCCCTGTGAGTAATGAATGTGGGGCACTGAGAGACATGGTACAGCATGTATGCCACCCCAGCCAGACCCCCATACAGCCCACCCTCCTGGCCACCCTGGGCAGGCAGCTGCTGGAGGATGCTGTCTATGGTCCTGATCACAGCACCCACATCACTGCCCTGGCCGGTGTTGTGTTGATATCGGTTTCCCCTTGCTTCCGGCTGTGATCGGAACTCCAGCCCGATGCAATCCAGCCCTCCCAGCTCTGCCTCTAGTCTCCAGCCAACCATTACTCCGCCCTGCTCCGCCCATTGTCTCTCCATTGAATCTATTTACAAAACATTATAGCCTAATCCCGCCCCCGTGCGCGCCCCCGATGCAGCCAGGAGAGACAATGGGCAGAACAGGGCGGAGTAATGGTTGGCTGGAGACTAGAGGCAGAGCTGGATTGCATCGGGCTGGAGGGGCGGAGTTCCGATCACAGCCGAAAGCAAAACGGATGTGTCGGCTGCCAGCACTGTGAGTCCTCCTCCTCCCCCCGAGTCCCGACTTCTCCCTGCCTCCCTGCCTATGCTAAATATCGTGTCTTCGGCGATATGAATATCACCCACGCCCGCAGAACGATTGTCAATATCACATCGACTATCGTTCAGCCCTATCCTATATAATGGATACCGCTTGCTATCAAATGAGGCACAAGAAATTTTTAAAGGGACTGTAGGGGGTACAACATACAGCAGGGCCGGAGGTGATTCCAGTCTATGACTGTCTTCTGAAGCACATCCCCAGACTCCAACAACTCCTACAGCACGTTTGAAGACTCTGACCATCTCCTGTAGCTTTTCTGTAGGCTCTAACCTCCTCCTGTTGCAGGTCTGCAGTCTCTTATAGCTTTCTTTAGCATTACATCTATTGAATATTATGTGTTGGCCCTTTGGGGGCCATATTTGAAGCCCCAACTTTTCCATCAGGGTCAACAGCACAATTACGCTTTTCTCCTTCCATGCCAGGGTGCTAGGTATAATCCTGGACTCTGACCTCTTCTTTTAGCGTCCCATCCAGTCACTCTAGATCTTGCTGCCTTCACCTCTGTAACACCTCCAAAATACGCACCTTCCTAACCAATGACACCACTCTTTTGTTATCTCTGGTTTTAGCTATTGTTGGTTACAACTGTGTTATGAAGACAGTCTTCAAATGTGCTGTAGGAGTTGTTGGAGTCTGGGGATGTGCTTCAGATGACAGTTGGTCCTAGTTGGTTACCTTTTGCAATAGCTAAAACCAGAGATAACAAAAGAGTGGTGTCATTGGTTAGGAAGGTGCGTATTTTGGAGGTGTTACAGAGGTGAAGGCAGCAAGATCTAGAGCAGGCATGTCCAACCTGCGGCCCGGAACCGCAGGCAATGCGGCCCACTGCCCCCTGACAATTTTTTTTGCTTGGGAGGAAGGAAGTCAGGTCAGGGGCACGGCCACAGCAGCTTGCAACTAACATTAGGCAGAGGCTGCCTCGAAGGGGAGGCGAGCATGTGCAGTGTTTCTGACTCCTACCACCATGACCACTTCAAATCACTGAAGTGGTCATGGTGGTTAGAGTGTTCCTTTATTGTCTCTCAGAAGAAGTAAATCCCTGTATACTGATTCCATTTCATTTGATCATCCTCCTAGTTGTGTTAAATTAGTGCAAGGGGCGCGGCGGCATTTTATTACATACATTAGCTATAGTATATATTTTATATGTGGCCCGAGAAAATTTCTCTACACTCAATGTGGCCCAGAGAGGCCAAAAGGTTGGACACCCATGATCTAGAGTGTTTGGATGTGAGGATAAAATAAGAGATCAGAGTCCAGGATTATACCTAGCACCCTAGCATGGAAGGAGAAAAGCGTAATTGTGCTGTTGACCCTGATGGAATAGTTGGGGCTTCAAATATGGCCCCGAAAAGGCCAACACATAATATTCAATAGATGTAATGCTAAAGAAAGCTATAAGAGACTGCAAACCTGCAACAGGAGGAGGTTAGAGCCTACAGAAAAGCTACAGGAGATGGTCAGAGTCTTCAAACGTGCTGTAGGAGTTGTTGGAGTCTGGGGATGTGCTTCAGAAGACAGTTGGTCCTAGTTGGTTACCTCTACATAGGCTATCACCCCATCAGTGTAACTTTAATTCAGAAGACTGTCTTCAGTCTATCATGAGTTGTCTTCAGTCTATCATGAATGCCAATGCCAGACTCATCCATCTTACTAACCCTCATTGCCCCCCCCCCTCTCTATGAGCCCTTCCACTGACTTATGTTCACCCAAAATATACAATTCAAAATAATAGCATCATACAAGGCCATCCACAAGTCTACCCCAAGATACATCACTAACCTCATCTCAAAATATCAACCAACTCCTCCTGTCCTCTTTTTCGTCACCTCCAGGACTTCTCCAGAGGCAATCCCTTCATCTGGAACACCCAACCCCAATATGTCTGCCTATCTCCCACTCTGCCCACCTTTAGTAGATCCATGTAAACTCATTTCTTCAGGGAAGCCTATCCGGCCACTTCTTGAAAAATGTACTTTTACTGTACATTCTCCATCAACTCATCCCCACACAGTTATTACCTTTGTGCATCACTTGACCAACCCTTTTAGATTGTAGCTCCCACAAGCATGGCCCTCCTAAACTTCTTATCTTGCATTGTATTGTAACTGTACTGTCTATAAATTTCCTGTAGGTGTTCTGGGAACCAAATTCAAATGGTAGAACCATAGGTGTGCGCAGCCAAATGCATCAGGGTGTGCACACCAAAGCTAAAATACACATTACCGATCGCTCACGATGTTCATTCAGAAAGGGAGGGGCTCGGCAAATTATATATTTACTGGCCCCTTTCCCTACTCATCCTAAAAGATCCCCACTGCAATTGCCGGCTGGAGAGGAGAGGAGGGAAGCCGGAAGAGCTGTGGGGGTAAGGGGGGAGGGGAGCCAGGGCAGTAGGGGGAATCTGTGCTGCACAGGGTGATTAGGGTGTGCCTGGGCACACCTGGCACACCTATAGAACATAAAGTACGCAGCCACTTGCATAAATCTTCTTTTTTTAGGGCTTTTCTTGCCCACTTCTGGTAAAACAAAGTTTAAGTTCAACACCTGGGTTTTCTTCACAGGGGTTTTTCAAAATGTTTCCACTAAAAAACAAATGCTCATCAGCCTCCTGGCTTACACTTGCGGCACCGTGGCTCTGGCCTCAGTCCTCAGGCCCTGGCCTGTCTCCCCCAGACAGTCTTCTCTCACAAACTCAATGCCCATAGCTGGCAACTTCCTGCTGCAATGGATCCCAGGTGGATCCCTCCTGACTCCTGGACCTCCTCTGTCTGTTGAGGTGGAGCCCTAAACCATAATTATGTCCCTAATAAAAGCCTTTCACACACCTGCACAATTAGTGTACTGGTTGTTTGCAAAACCTTAACCCAGGATTAGATGCTTTATCCCTCCTAAGGCCCCTTTCACACATGCTGTCCGTTTGTCCGTTTTTCATCCATCCGTTGACGGATGAAAAACGGACATCAATGCATCTCTATGTAAAAACGGATGTTAACTGATGATCATCAGTTAACATCCGTTTTCATCCACTCCCGTCAATGTCCGTTTTTTTGAACGGATGAATGCCCTATTTTTCATCCGTCAAAAAAACGGATCGGACGAAAAACGGATGAAAACGGATGTCAACTGATGACAACGGATGAAAAACTGATGTCAACTGATGACAACGGATGACAACGGATGAAAAACTGATGTCAACTGATGACAACGGATAACAACTGATGAAAAACGGATGAAAAACGGATAACAACTGATGAAAAACGGATGAAAAACTGATGACAACTGACGAAAAACGGATGAAAAACTGATGAAAAACGGATGGAAAACGGATACATTTTGACGTGACTGAACTGATGAACTGAACGGACCATATGTGTGAAAGGGGCCTAAATCTCTACAAAGCCTCTGGACTCCAGAAGTCAATCAGAGAGTTACCAATCCTGGAGAAGACTGCGAAACCTGTTTTCTCCACTCGTAACAGACATCCTGGAGACCCTCGACTTGCATATGTGAGAACCATCTAAAACTTCTGACACCGTGACAAGGTGCAGCGCTGTCACAATACCTTGTATAATAATAATACTGAGTGGTGACCACCGCTGGGACACAGTGTAAGGCCCCTTTCACACTAGTGCGACTTGTCCCGCGATTTTGGACCGCAAAATCGCATGACAAGTCGTTTTCCATTATTTTCAATGAGCCCCATTCATATCAGTGCGTTTTGAAGTAGCACCGACTTCAAAGTAGATCCTGCACTACTTTGCCACGATTTGATTGCGTTTTGAGCCATAGCCATAGCCATTGCTTTCAAAATCGCGTCAAAATCGCGGTATAATCGCGTCGCATAAGTGTGAAAGGGGCCTAAAAGTTAAGCTGGTCATACACTAGTAGAATTTTGTATGAATAATCTTAACCACTTGCCTACAGGGCACTTTCACCCCCTTCCTGCCCAGGCCAATTTTCAGCTTTCAGCACTCTCACACTTTGAATGACAATTGCGCAGTCATGCTACAATGTACCAATATGACATTTTCAGCATTTTTTTTAACACAAATAGAGCTTTCTTTTGGTGGTATTTAATCGCCTCTGGGTTTTTTTTTTCTTACAAAAAAAAAGAAAAAACACAGAAAGTTTTGGGAAAAAAAAAGTTTTTCTTATTTTCTGTGAGTAAATTTTGAAAATAAATACATTTTTCTCCTTCATTGATGTGCGCTGATGAGGCGGCACTGATGGAAACTGATAGGCTGCACTGATGGGCTATGATGAGGTGGCACTGATGAGGAGGTACTAATATGCCGCACTGATGAGCACTGATAGGTGGCACTAATAGGCGGCACTGATAGGCGGCACTGATGGGCACTGACAGGTGGCACTGATGGGCACTGAGAGGCGGCACTGATGGACACTGACGGGTGGCACTGATGAGCACTGATGGGCAGCACCGTCAGTGCCCACACTCAGTGCCCATAGTGCTGCCAGTCAGTGCCCATCAGTGCCTAGATGAGCAGGCACTGATGGGCACTGGCTGGCAGCACTGTGGGCACTGATGGCGGGCACTGTGGGCACTGATGGTGGGCAGTTATGGCGTTTTATTTCACTCTTGTGTAATCAGGGCACTGGTGATCAGTGCCCTGATTACATTTCTCTGTGTCCCCTATGAGGAGGAGCAGCTGATCGGCTCTCCTCGGCTCACACTGTCAGTGTGAGCCGAGGAGAGCCGAATAACGGCACTTCCTCATTTACATGTGATCGGCTGTGATTGGACACAGCCGATCACATGGGTAAAGAGTCATGTCATTGACTCTTTACCGAGATCAGGATCGCGCCGTGTCCTAGCAACAGGGCGCGGTCACGATCACCGCTCCTCTTGCCCCCGGGGGCGCGTGAGAGAGGCTGTTCTGGTGCGCCGTCATCTGACGGCGTCCCAGGATAATAGCTACACCGCTCCGCCGTCATTTGACGGCGGGCGGGTAGTAAGTGGTTAAATAAATTCTTGTTAGAACTTTCTTGCCATTATTAGGTCAACTCATTTATTTCAAAAGCTTTTAAAATTTCATCCGGATCTGCATTTTGAATGGAATTTCATGCGTATTGAAAAGGTTTCATTCATAGGTGTGCACATCCTATTGCATTAGGGTCTGCACCACCTCCAAGCTCAAAGACATACAGTATGGGTATGCGCATGTGTATATACTGTATATATATATATATATATATATACTGACAGTGTTAGTAGGGCAGACATTGGTGTCAGTAGGGCTGTGGATGGTGTCAGTAGTTTATATTTTTTATTATTTTTTACAATTTCATTTATTTTTTATCTTTTTTTTACAAATTATTTAGAAGCCCCGTTAGGGGTCTTTGGTGAAATACCAGGGGTTTAAACAGGGGGAATCTGCGCCACACAGAGTGATTAGGGTGTGTCCAGGCACACCTGGCACACCCTGTGCGCACGCCTATGGTTTTATTACAATATGTACAAATTTTGTGAACCGAAAGCCAAATTTACAGTTAAAAGTTTGCTTGAGGAAAATTTCCCATCCTGCTCTTTTGAATTCTTTCTTCACCTTGGTCAAAAATAATTGAACCCCACTAACCATTGGAAAAGCAAACGAATGTGCTGAAAACATACATTTTCATAAGAAACCCTACTATGTGTATGGCCAGCTTTGGACCCTATGCATTGAAATTGAGAAACAAACAGAGGGTGCACCGGCCTAGTGCATTATCCTCAGTGAGTTGTCTTATTAGCTAAAAGAAAAATACTCACAAACGTGCTTGAAAACAGCATATCCAATCATAAGCAGCTATACCTCCATGGTAACACGATCTAGATGTATCGTCCCACAGTAAGACTTGCTGACGCATTTCAAGGTGTTTAAAGGGCTCTGAAGAAGAGGCGACACCTTGAAACGCGTCAGCCAGTCTTACTGTGGGACGATACATCTAGAACGTATTACCATGGATGTATAGCTGCTTATGATTGGATATGCTGTTTTCAAGCACATGCTTGTGAGTATCTTTCTTTTATTGAATAAAGTAACTCATTGAGGATAATGCACTAGGCCTGTGTGCCCTCTGTTTGTTTCTCAATTTCAGTGCCCCCAGTCTTGTGAGGGCAGCAAGGTGGCATTTATCCGGATCTGACAGGACAAGAGCCTAGAATAACACCATAGTGGGGCCCACCTTTGAGCGTAGGAGAGATGTGTGCTGTCTATGCACACTGAGCACTTAGTCCCAGAGGAAAAAGGTGTCCTGACCAGCCCCCTATCAGTGCCTGCCACACTCTATGAGAAGTAAAACATAGTTGTCTTGCGCAGTCACTTCAACCACTTGCCAATGGGCCCATATAGCTTTACTGCTACAGGGCGGCCGCTCTGTGCAGAATCATATATATATATATATATATATATATATATATATATGTATATATCACTGATAGGCACTGGTTAGGCTGCACTGAGGAGCACTGATAGGCTGCACTGATGGGCACTAATGAGCAATGATAGGCTGCACTGATGAGACACTGATTAGACTGCACTGATGAGCACTGATATACTGCACTGATGAGCACTGATATACTGCACTGATGGTGACTAATGAGGCTGCACTGATAAAGCTGCAATGATGAGCACTGATGGGGCACTGATAGGCTGCACTGATGAGGCTGCATTGATAATCAGTGCCCTGATTATCAGTGTAAATGCCCCCTTTCACACATGCTTATTACTTACTATGCGTTAGGAAATTAATGCCGATAACCGCCTTGTGTTTACATAGTGATCAGCTGTGATTGGACACAGCTGATCATGTGGTAAAGAGCCGCTGATTGGCTCTTTTCCCCAATCTGTGATCATCTGTGTCCGGAGAACACAGTAATCACAGAACATGCCGCCTGCACGCCGCAGAGGCTGCTCAGCGGGCACGATCATGGGAGGATGTCATATGACGCCCTCCCAGAACTGGCCGGCCGCGCTGTAGCCGTCATTCGTCTATAGAACGGTGGGCAAGTGGTTAAACACCACAGCCCCAAGCTACATACCTGGTGTGCATGGGGCTTTAGACTATACCAGGGTTTCTCAACTAGGGTTCCTCCAGAGGTTGCTGGGGGTACCTTGAGCAATTTCTGCCTCTCAGATAAATTCCCACTGGCACGGCCGGTGGTAGACTATTTTACGCCCTAGGCAAGACCAGCTACTTGCGCCCCCCCCCAAAAAAAAAAATTAAAAAGGGAAGGTATTAAAAACTTCTCTATGTCATACCCAGTGACCCTGATCTGATGGTTCCTCCATGTTATGCTGTCGTACCCAGTAACCCCCATATTCCTCCATGTCACACCTGGGGACCCTGATGTCCCTCTATGTCACACCCAGGGACCCTGATGTTTTTCCATGTCACATTCTGGGACCCCAATATTCCTCCATGTCTTGCTGTCATACCCACTGACCCCGATGTTCCTCCATGTGGCACCCAGGGACCCTCGTGTTCCTCCATGTCATGCTGTCATACCCAGTGACCCCAATGTTCCTATATGTCACCCCAGGGGCCCCTGATGTTCCTCCATGTCATACCCGGAGAGACCCTGATGTTTTTCCATGTCACTCCTGGGGACCCTGACGTTCCTCCATGTTACACCTGGGGACCTCAATCCCCCATGGCACACCCAGGGACCCCAATTCCTCATGGCACACCTGGTGACCCCAAACCCCTGTTAAACCTGGGGACTCTGATTCCCCATGGCACACCTGGTGACCCCAATTCCCTTTCACACCAGGGATCCTCCATGTCACACCCAGGGACACGGATCCCCTGTTCTGGGACACTCACTGGGCAGAATGAAGAGTGGCCTGCACTCTCCCCTTCTTCACTGTGATTCCTTTTCCCAGGACGCTCCTCTTCTGGACCACAGTGCTCACCACAGCTCCAACAGGCTCCTGGTGGAGGAAGAAGCAGCAGTCAGAGAGCTCCGCACATCCTTCATCACCAACCTCCTCAGACCATTCAGGTGCCTCGTCGGCCGTCGCTTCTACTCCAGTAAAGGTGTCGCCCTTCAGTGCCAAGCTCTGGCTCAGGTTCAGCTCTCCTCCCAGGGAAATGACGGCTGCCCACCAGCTCAGTGCAGAGAATCACTTCCTGCCCGGGGTTTAGGCCGCTCAGCTCCAGCCGAAGAGGATCATCATGCATTCAGCACTCTGGTGGCTCCCTTCCTGCCTTCTGGGGCCCCCCCAAAGCCAAGGCTTGGTAGTTCCGCCACTGCCCCAGACACCTGGCATCTTTCTCTGTCCCTTCTTCCTCCCCCACTGCCGCCTCTCCCCTCAGCTCACAAGGATCATTAATAAAGGAGAGAGAGTGCCGACTCCTGGCTGCGCCCCTAGGTGGCAATGCGCCCTAGGCGGCTGCCTAGTTTGCCTAGTGGAAGCACCGGCCCTGCCCATTGGCACTGTTGATCTTTTTTGTTATCTGTAAGAGGGTAATTCTTTCCAATGACCACAAGTGTAAGGAGCATTCTTCCCACTGACCATCACACTAATGTATCATGAGTTGTAGATAGTCATTTTTAGCCAGGGTTCCATGAGACCTGGAAGGTTATTTCAAGGGTTCCTCTGTGTTGAGAAAGACTGGATTATTCCATCTGGATCTGGCAGGCCATGCCTCTTCCTAGAACTCCAATGTGAGGCCTTTGCATCGCATGTCTTCTGGCTCTTGTTGCTCCATCTGTAGCCGTTCTGTCGCGGTCCCAGCCGTTGTCCAATCTGGCAAACTCTTTTGGCTTTAAAATAAATCCTATTTTTATTATAAGTCAGGCTTAGAACGTCCTCCACCATCAATCTTTTTTTTTGTCAGTAAACTCATCTGATTAATATATAGTGTCCAGATTACGCCTGGCTGCTCATCAATTTTTCGGAAGCAACTGATGTTTTGCCAAGAGAAAATAGGCTTGTCCCGGCTCCAGGCGCTGGAAGGTCTTCCTGATGTGAATTCCTCGCAGCTATCTCAGTAGTATACGTGTGCCGTGAAAAATGAACATCTTCTCTCGGGCTGTGCTCGGCAGAATGAAATTGCTGCGTTTTGTGTCTTTTTGCCAGATGTGGAATATTTCTGTTATGGTTTGTGCTTCAAGAACGGCAAAAAAAAAATAAAATCAGCATTTTAGACTAATTCTTTAATCATCGAAAATTGCAGGCACACATGGCTTAGAGGAGATGTCTACTATAGTTGAGCTGAGGTCAACTAGTTTTATCTTTTTTCTTATGATTTACAGATTTGCAGGTTTCTCACGCGGTTGTTTGACGCTGTACCCAAATAAAATTGATGTCCTTTTTTCCCACAAATAGAGCTTTCTTTTGGTGGTATTTGATCACCTCTGCGATTTTTATTTTTTGCGTTATAAACAAAAAAAGAGCGACAATTCTGAAAATAAAAACAATATTTTTCACTTTCTGCTATAAAACATTCCCAATAAAAAAATCTAAAAAATTAATTTTTTTCATCATTTTAGTCCAATATGTATTCTGCCACATATTTTTGGTAAAAAAAAATCCCAATAAGTGTATATTGATTGGTTTGCGCAAAAGTTATCGCGTCTACAAACTAGGGGAAAGATTTATGTCATTTTTCTTTATTATTTTTTTTTTTTACTAGTAATGGCGGCGATCAGCGATTTTTAGTGGGATTGCGACATTGTGTCGGACAGATTAGACACCTAACTGACATTTTTTACACTTTTGGGGGGACCAGTGACATTACTACAGTAATCAGTGCTAAAAATATGCACTAATACTATACTAATGACACTGGCAGGGAAGGGGTTAACACCAGGGACAATCAAAGGGTTAAATGTGTCCCTATAGGCTTGTTCATGGGAAAACAATGACGGGGAGTTGTCATTTTAGAACTTTTTGTGGTAAAACAGCAACAAGTGTGAAAAAAAGGTGTCACTGAGACCTGAAAGACTCCATGCCAAGGAAAAGGAGGTAGACACGTGTATTATAAATCAATTATATCAAAGACTGGATAGAGTTCTATATAGGAACATAGAGATGGATGGAAAGCCTGTAGTATAGAGGACCTGACTTACCCTGAAACTCCAAGACTATAAGAGTCGCTTCACACTAATCCAACTCGAAGTCGCCCTGACTTTGGGCGACTAATGAAGTCGCCCGTGCAGCGCGACTTCGGCGCGGCGTGCAACGACTTCTCATAATGGAAGTCAATGCAACTCGCTCCGACTTTGCCAAAAAGTAGTGCAGGAACCTTTTTCTAAGTCGGAGCGACTTGAGTCGCTCTGATTAGAACGGTTCCGTTGCACAGCATTGGAGGCTACTTGTCAGGCGACCAAGTCGCCTGACAAGTCGGATCAGTGTGAACCGGCGGTAATGAATGTGCTTGGATTCAAGTACAGTAAAACCTTGGTTTGAGAGTAACTTGGTTTGAGAGCGCTTTGCAAGACAAGCAAATTTTTTAAAAAAAATTGACTTGATATACAAGCGATGTCTTGATATACAAGTAGCGTCATGTTACAACTGGGTATAAAAGAGAAGAGAGGCGCCTCTAAGTGTAGCAATATGGTTACGTTTAATGAAGGTTCAATATTTAGCAGCTCACATGGTTGATCATTAAAAAACAGCCACACCTAAGTATGCAGGCATCCGGGGTAAAGCTGTCCACATAGACCATCCTCCGCACTGCCATGTTCATCACACCCTTCCACGCTGCGCTCCACGAGCGATTCAAAGTCTCGCTTTCAGATCGCTCTACTGCAGGGTAGTCTTCCCAATCACAATTGCAGACTGACATCGGTGAGAGCCGGTGGTTCAGAAGATGGTCTATGTGGACAGCTTTACCCCGGATGCCTGCATACTTAGATGTGCCTCTTTATTCATCAACCATGTGAGTTGCTAAATGTTGTACCTTCATTAAATGTCCCCATACTGCTACACTTTGAGGCGCCTCTCTTCTCTTTTATACTCTGTAGCTCCTGCTGGATTTTGCTTCTCATCCCCTTGTGGAGGTGCCATTTGTGGATGGACATTTTACGATGACACAACCTATAATCTTTGTATATAGACTATAAACTGAAGGACCTGTGGAACGAATCATCTGAGTTTCCATTATTTCTTATGGGGAAATTTGCTTTGATATAAGAGTGCTTTGGATAACAAGCATGTTTCCGGAACGAATTATGCTCGCAATCCAAGGTTTTACTGTATTTAATTCCATGGAAACTAGTTGTTATCAAAATAAATAAATAAATATGAAATTAAATCACAAATATATATCAATGTGTGGGTGTACATGCACAAAAATGTGTATGTGTTATCTGTGGTTCACTTCTGGATCGGGCCTTTTTCTGATACTTGTTGTTTACAAGTTAAAATCATTTTTTTTTTGCTAGAAAATTACTTAGAACTCCCAAACATTATATATATATATATATATATATATATATTTTTTTTTTTAGCTGAGACACTAGAGAATAAAATGGAGATCGTTGCAATATTTTTTATCACACCGTATTTGCGCAGCGGTCTTACAAACGCAATTTTTTGGGAAAAAATTCACTTTTTTAAATTAAAAAATAAGGAAACAGTAAAGTTAGCCCAATTTTTTCTATAATGTGAAAGATAAAGTTACACCGAGTAAATAGATACTCAACAAGTCATGCTTCAAAATTACGCACGCTCGTGGGATGGCTACAAACATTGGTACTTAAAAATCCCCATCGGCGACACTTTAAAAATTTCTACAGGTTACCAGTTTAGAGTTACAGAGGAGGTCTAGGACACAAATTGTTGCTCTCGCTCTAAAGCCCCGTACACACGTACCGATGGTCGGCTTACAAATGTTCCTCTTTTCTCCCCGGGATGTCGGTGTCTGCTGAAAAGTGCAAAGACAGCACAAGGACAGCACAAGAATTTTGTCCGCCGACTGCAGAAGTGATGTCATGTAATGGTTAACTTTCCCTGTGTTTTCTATTTTCTGAGCATGCCCAGTCTTGCAAATCTGCGGTCTGTCGGCCGAATTGTGTACTGACAGGCGAACAATCGTCCGTTCTGGTGTCGGCATACAAATATTTTCATGTTTGCACGAAAGACTTTTGTCCGCGGATTGTGCGCAGACATCTGTCGGAGGCACCATACTAACACGCGTACAATCGGCAGATCCTTCGTCCACCGACGTTTGTATGCCGACGATCGGTACGTGTGTACGGGCCTTTAGGATCGTGGCAATACCTCACATGTGTGGTTTGAACACCGTTTATATATGTGGGTGTGACTTGTGTATGCGTTCGCGTCTGCGCACGAGCTAACGGGGACAGGGCACTTTCATTTTTTTTCTCCTATTTATTTTATCTTTTTTTTATTTTTTTAAAAAAAAAAAAATGTTGATCACTTTTATTCCTATTACAAGGAATGTAAAAATCCCTTGTAATAGAAATAAGCATGGCACTACTTCTTTAATGTGCGATCTGGGGGTCAAAAAGACCTCACACCTCACAACTACACTTAAAAAGAAAAAAAAAAAATCATTTTTTTCATGATAAAAAAAATGGGCTCTTTAAATTTGTTGCTAGAAAGTGACGTATGACGTTGCTCTGGTCCTCCAAGGCCATAGAGTTTAATGGGGGCCATCTTGCCCTCACTCGACTTCCTGCCTGAGAGGAGAGCGGACCGGATCGTTTTCCCCGCTACAGATGGCTACGGTTACCCGGGAAAATAACTGGGAAGCTACAGGAGGGGGGCACCTCTCCCGCCACTTATAAGGGTGATCCTGCAGTGAATCTGCCACTGGGACCACCCTTATGTTAAAGTGGACCGCCTGCTGTTTAAAAAAATTCCAGGGTTATGGCAGCTATCTGCTGCCATAACCCCGGTATTTAACGTCAAAATAGCGACGTAAAGCTGCGGCGGGCGGTCCATAAGTGCTTAAATCTCTATAGATGTGCATGTTGTTGTTGATCATGGGGTAGTATTCCTTCTCTCCTCAATGCTCCCTGCTCTTCATCATTATACAAAAAATGACTACAATAAAATGGAAGGATCACCATACACATTACAATCTGATTGTACAATCTCCTTTACATCTACCAACAACTATGTAGTGAAAGAGCCTTCCTGATTGGATACAGAAGGATTGGATGGATTAGGAAGGTCCTCATGTTACATAGTTCTGGTAAATCTAAAGTTGATTGCACAGTGATTGGTAAATCAGATTACAACGGGTATGGTGACCCTCATTGTAATCTTGGCATTATGTATTTCTTCCAGATCAATGCAGTAAAACTAACGGGGCACCAAAATGAGAATTCCAGTGCAGAAACTGAAAACAAAAATTCACAATGCACTTGGCTGAAAACAGAAAAGAACAGCTTTTAAAAAAAATGTTTTTAAATGTAATTATTGTGGCCGGTGTTTTTTTTGCATTGAAGTCAATGGGGTGCGTTTTTGTGTTGAAGTCAATGGGATGCGATATTGTGTTGAAGTCAGTGGGACGTGATTGTGCATTGAAGTCAATGGGACGTGATTGTGCATTGAAGTCAAAGGGACGTGATTGTGCATTGAAGTCAGTGGGATGCGATTTTGAATTGAAGTCACCAGGGGGTGATTTTGAATTGAAGTCACTAAGGGGCGTTTTTGCATTGAAGTCAATGGGATGCATTTGTACATTGAAGTCAATGGGATTTGATTTTGTACTGAAGTCACTAGGGGGCGATTTTGAATTGAAGTCACTAGGGGGTGTTTTTGCATTGAAGTCAATGGGACATGATTGTGCATTAAAGTTAATGGGACGCAATTGTGCTTTGAAGTAAATGGGAATGCGATTGTGCTTTGAAGTCAATGGGACGCCATTGTGCTTTGAAGTCAATAGGATGTGATTTTGCATTGAAGTCACCAGGGGCGATTTTGCATTAAACTCACTAGGGGGCGTTTTTGCATTGAAATCAAATGGACGCGATTGTGCATTAAAGTCAATGGGATGCGATTGTGCATTGAAGTCAATGGGATGTGATTTTGCATTGAAGTCAATGAGACATGATTTTTCATTGAAGTCACTAGGGGGCGATTTTGCATTGAAGTCAATAGGACGCGACTGTGCATTTAAGTTAATGGGACGCGATTGTGCTTTGAAGTCAATGGGACGCGATTGTGCTATAAAGTCAATGGGATATGATTTTGCACTCAAGTCAGTGGGACGCGATTTTGCACTGAAGTCACTAGGGGGTGTTTTTGTATTGAAGTCAATGGGGCACAATGTTGCATTGACGTCAATGGGACGCAGCATGCTATTATCTGCACCTTTTTGTTTTCTATTGGCAAAACGGCGATAACCGTATTTTTGCCCGATATATCGGTGCAGCCCTAAGTAAAACAGTGTGACATGTCCATCCTGTAATAAAAAACGCTCACTGCTGTTCTCTCTCCTTGTGCAGGGTGATTGGTCTTGCCTCTGCCCCCTCCTGTAGTTTTCTACATGCAGCCTGTAGTGGGTGGAGCCTATTGGGCCCTTCCCACATCTCTGCTCTCTCCCCTTGTGCAGGGTGATTGGTCTTGTCTCCACCCCCTCCTGTCATTTTCTACATGTAGCCTGTAGTGGGTGGAGCTGCAGGGCCCCTCCCACAGCTCTGCTCTCTGCTTGTGTAGGGTGATTGGTCTTGTCTCCGCCCCCTCCTGTCATTTTCTACATGCAGCCTGTAGTGGGTGGAGCTGCAGGGCCCCTCCCACAGCTCTGCTCTCTGTTTGTGCAGGGTGATTGGTCTTATCTCCACCCCCTCCTGTCATTTTCTACATGCAGCCTGTAGTGGGTGGAGCTGCTGGGCCCCTCCCACAGCTCTGCTCTCTGCTTGTGTAGGGTGATTGGTCTTGTCTCCGCCCCCTCCTGTCATTTTCTACATGCAGCCTGTAGTAGGTGGAGCTGCTGGGCCCCTCCCAGAGCTCTGCTCTCTGCTTGTGTAGGGTGATTGGTCTGGTCTCCGCCCCATCCTGTCATTTTCTACATGCAGCCTGTAGTGGGTGGAGCTGCAGGGCCCCTCCCACAGCTCTGCTCTCTGCTTGTGTAGGGTGATTGGTCTTGTCTCCGCACCCTCCTGTCATTTTCTACATGCAGCCTGTAGTAGGTGGGGCTGCTGGGCCCCTCCCACAGCTCTGCTCTCTGCTTGTGTAGGGTGATTGGTCTTGTCTCCGCCCCCTCCTGTCATTTTCTACATGCAGCCTGTAGTGGGTGGAGCTGCAGGGCCCCTCCCACAGCTCTGCTCTCTGTTTGTGCAGGGTGATTGGTCTTATCTCCACCCCCTCCTGTCATTTTCTACATGCAGCCTGTAGTGGGTGGAGCTGCTGGGCCCCTCCCACAGCTCTGCTCTCTGCTTGTGTAGGGTGATTGGTCTTGTCTCCGCCCCCTCCTGTCATTTTCTACATGCAGCCTGTAGTAGGTGGAGCTGCTGGGCCCCTCCCAGAGCTCTGCTCTCTGCTTGTGTAGGGTGATTGGTCTGGTCTCCGCCCCATCCTGTCATTTTCTACATGCAGCCTGTAGTGGGTGGAGCTGCAGGGCCCCTCCCACAGCTCTGCTCTCTGCTTGTGTAGGGTGATTGGTCTTGTCTCCGCACCCTCCTGTCATTTTCTACATGCAGCCTGTAGTAGGTGGGGCTGCTGGGCCCCTCCCACAGCTCTGCTCTCTGCTTGTGTAGGGTGATTGGTCTGGTCTCCGCCCCATCCTGTCATTTTCTACATGCAGCCTGTAGTGGGTGGAGCTGCAGGGCCCCTCCCACAGCTCTGCTCTCTGTTTGTGCAGGGTGATTGGTCTTATCTCCACCCCCTCCTGTCATTTTCTACATGTAGCCTGTAGTGGGTGGAGCTGCTGGGCCCCTCCCACAGCTCTGCTCTCTGCTTGTGTAGGGTGATTGGTCTTGTCTCCGCCCCCTCCTGTCATTTTCTACATGCAGCCTGTAGTGGGTGGGGCTGCTGGGCCCCTCCCACAGCTCTGCTCTCTGCTTGTGCAGGGTGATTGGTCTTGTCTCCGCCCTGTCCTGTCATTTTCTACATGCAGCCTGTAGTGGGTGGAGCTGCAGGGCCCCTCCCACAGCTCTGCTCTCTGCTTGTGCAGGGTGATTGGTCTTGTCTCCGCCCCTTCCTGTCATTTTCTACATGCAGCCTGTAGTGGGTGGAGTTGCAGGGCCCCTCCCAAAGCTCTGCTCTCTGTTTGTGTAGGGTGATTGGACTTGTCTCCGCCCCCTCCTGTAGTTTATTACATGCAGCCTGTACTGGGTGGAGCCTACTAGGCCCCCTCCCACATCTCTGCTCTCTCTCCTTCTGCAGGGTGATTGGTCTTGTCTCCGCCCCCTCCTGTCACTTTTTACATGCAGCCTGCAGCCTGTAGTGGGTGGAGCTGCTGGGACCCTCCCATAGCTCTGCTCTCTGCTTGTGTAGGGTGATTGCTCTTGTCTCCGCCCCTCCTGTAGTTTTCTACATGCAGCCTCTACTGGGCCCCTCCCACAGCTCTGCTCTCTGCTTGTGCAGGTAATTGGTCTTGTCTCCTCCCCCTCCTGTTGTTTTCTACATGCAGCCTGTAGTGGGTGGAGCCTTCTGGGTCCCTCCCACAGCTCTGCTCTCTGCTCGTGTGGGGTTATTGGTCTTGTCTCCGCCCCCTCCTGTAGTTTTCCACATGCAGCCTGTAGTGGGTGGAGCTGCTGAGCCCCTATAGCTCTGCTCTCTGCTTGTGCAGGGTGATTAGTCTTGTCTCTGCCCCCTTTTGTCCTTTTCTGCAGGTGGCTTGCAGTGGGTGGAGCCTGATGGGCCCCCCTGTCTCTGCTTGTGCAGGGTTGACTCCGCCCCCTCCTGTAGTTCTCCACATGCGGCCTGTAGTGGGTGGAGCCTGTTGGGCCCCTCCCACAGCTCTGCCATCTCTGCTTGTGCAGGTAATTGGTCTTGTCTCCGCCCCCTTATGTCATTTTCTACATGCGGCCTGTAGTGGGTGGAGCCTGCTGGGCCCCTCCCACAGCTCTGCCCTCTTTCCTTGTGCAGGGTGATTGGTCTTGACTCCGCCCCTCCTGTAGTTCTCTGCAGGTGGCCTGTAGTGGGTGAAGCCTACTGGGCCCCTCCCACAGTTCTGCTCTTTCTGCTTGTACAGGGTGATTGGTCTTGACTCCGCCCCCTCCTGTAGCTCTGCGCAGGCAGTGTGCAGCATAGTGATGATCTAGGTTAGGGTTAAAAGGTAATTTGGTGTTCTTATATCCTCTGAGTAAAAACCCAAGGGTGGGCAGGATCTGTCCTTGACTCTCATCTGTGTTCCTGCGTTGTCACCCAAATTCCCAGTGAAGACCACAAGCAATCTGTTTTAGCACACGTTAAGCAAGCATAGTCTCCTGTTGTCACCATCAGGGAATCTGCCCTGAGAAATGCCATTCAGCCAAGTGCATGTGGACAGGAAGTGGCTGCAAAGAGGCTACAGGAGATTTGCAGAAACTGAGATGCAACGAAAGACAAAAAAAAGTAAAAACAGTATTTATTGGAAAAAAAAGCTAATTGTTTATGATAGAGAAAAGCAGTATAAAAAAACCCACTTCAATGTAGAGTAAAATGTAACAAAGCACAGTAAAAAAAAAAAAAAAAAAACTGTGAAGCGCCATGGAAAACACAGATTGATGCGCACAGTTTTCTATGCGGTGAACGAGCCCCTTGGGGTTTATATCTACGTTATATCTGGGATATGACAGTGATTTGCTGGGCCGCCTTCCCCCTGATGCCCCCCCCCCCCCCCCCGATGTGACAGTTGTGCAGGGTGTCAGTGTACAGGCACTTAGTGAGCAGATCAGAGATGGGGTCACAGTGAAGTGTAGGCAGAGGCCGCCCTTGTGCCCAAGTGTCAGGACAATGAAGTCATTAAGCGTTAGACAACATGCCATTGTTAGCTGTCTCCCCCGACCGCCGCACCACACTCATTCCACGCATTGTCCAGTATAATGCGTCATACAACCCGCAGGTTCATTACAGGCGGCTGAAACTTCAAATTCTATCATAAAAAAATCCAGACGTACCAAAACATTATTTGAAGCGGAACATGGCGTGATTTTTATTCATTGTGAGTTTTAGCACATTTGTAGCAGGTTTGCCGTTCGACAAAATGCACACATGCTACCTACACTAACAGGAAGCAGGTGTGCGCTAACAGGAAGAAGGTGTGCGCTAACAGGAAGGAGGTGTGCGCTAACAGGAAGAAGGTGTGCGCTAACAGGAAGGAGGTGTGCACTAACAGGAAGCAGGTGTGCGCTAACAGGAAGAAGGTGTGCGCTAACAGGAAGGAGGTGTGCGCTAACAGGAAGCAGGTGTGCGCTAACAGGAAGAAGGTGTGCGCTAACAGGAAGGAGGTGTGCGCTAACAGGAAGGAGGTGTGCGCTAACAGGAAGCAGGTGTGCACTAACAGGAGGGAGGTGTGTGCTAACAGGAAGAAGGTGTGCGCTAACAGGAAGGAGGTGTGCGCTAACAGGAAGGAGGTGTGCGCTAACAGGAAGCAGGTGTGCACTAACAGGAAGGAGGTGTGTGCTAACAGGAAGCAGGTGTGCACTAACAGGAAGGAGGTGTGTGCTAACAGGAAGAAGGTGTGCGCTAACAGGAAGGAGGTGTGCGCTAACAGGAAGCAGGTGTGCGCTAACAGGAAGCAGGTGTGCGCTAACAGGAAGGAGGTTTGCGCTAACAGGAAGCAGGTGTGCACTAACAGGAAGCAGGTGTGCGCTAACAGGAAGCAGGTGTGCTCTAACAGGAAGCAGGTGTGCGCTAACAGGAAGCAGGTGTGCGCTAACAGGAAGGAGGTGTGTGCTAACAGGTAGCAGGTGTGCACTAACAGGAAGCAGGTGTGCACTAACAGGAAGGAGGTGTGCGCTAACAGGAAGCAGGTGTGCGCTAACAGGAAGCAGGTGTGCACTAACAGGTAGCAGGTGTGCGCTAACAGGAAGCAGCATACTTGCCAACTGTCCCTTTTTTATATTGTCCCTGGAAGCGCCTGTTAATCGGGCTGCCCATAATTGTTATGCAGAAGTAGTGCAGCTGAATGGGAGAATTATTCCAACTCTGCTACTGTGGCCTTAAGTTTGAAATTCCCTTTTTCATTTCCTGTAAGGGTCCTTTCACACGGCCGCTCCGCTGCTTAAGTCCGCTGCGGGACTTTTTTTTTTTTTTTTTTCACGGAGCGGATGACATTTGTGTCATCCGCTCCGTGTGCCCGCATATCATCCCATCCGTTTGCGGATGATATGCGGACATAATGTAAGTATATGGCATTGCGGATGTCAGCGGATGACACCGCTGACATCCGATTTTCCTTCCTTTCCGTTTTTTACACGGATATAAAAAAAAGGGTTCTGTTCCGTTCCAAAAAACGGAACAGAACTGAAAGGAGGAAAATCGGGTGTCAGCGGATGGTATTCCGCTGACATCCGCAATGCCATAGACTTACATTATGTCCGCAAATCATCCGCAAACGGATGGGATGATTTGCAGACATACGGAGCGCCCGTGTGAAAGGACCCTAATTCTCTCTATATTGAAGTAGACCCTATAATCTGATAAATAGGCAAGATTAATTATGCAGAGTGGTCGGAGCTTCAGGGAAGTGGGTGTGGTAATTGATAGCTGTGCTGCAAAGTGTCCCTGGAAATTTTTTTTTAAATGTTGGCAACTATGAAGCAGGTGTACACTAACAGGAGTGCACTAACAGGAAGCAGGTGTACACTAACAGGAGTGCACTAACAGGAAGCAGGTGTACACTAACAGGAGTGCACTAACAGGAAGCAGGTGTGCACTAACAGGAAGCAGGTGTACACTAACAGGAGTGCACTAACAGGAAGGAGGTGTGCACTAACAGGAAGCAGGTGTACGCTAACAGGAAGCAGATGTGCACTAACAGGAAGCAGATTTGCACTAATAGGAAGCAGGTGTGCGCTTTGCCGGGCAAGCTTGATGCAAGTTTGCAATGTGTTTCAGAAATGCGCAGCAAAACACCCATTTTCGATGCGCTTTGTCTCGTGTTCCTGGAAATGCTAGGGGCGAATGGAGCCTAAAGCCCCGTACACACGTACCGATCGTCGGCGAACGATCGGCCGTCTTTTGTCCCCGGGTTGTCGGTGTCTGTTGAAAAGTGCAAAGACAGCACAAGAATTTTGTCCGCCGACTACAGCCGACTGCAGAAGTGTTGTCATGTAATGGTTAACTTTCCCTGTGTTTTTTCTTTTCTGAGCATGCCCAGTCTTGCAAATCTGCGGTCTGTCGGCTGAATTCTGTACTGACTGGCGAACAATCGGCCGCTCTGGTGTCGGCATACAAAAATTTTAATGCTTGCATGACAGATTCTTGTCGGCAGAATGTGCGCTGACGGTTGTCGGAGGCATCATACTAACAAGCCTACAATCGGCAGATCGGTCGTCGGCCGAAGCTTTTCGGCCGACGATCGGTACGTGTGTACGGGCCTTTAGCCTGGGTTCATACATATGCGATGTCAGACATCGCATGTGATTCACACGGCATTGCTGTGCAGATCACATGCAATGTCTGTGCAAATGCTGCCATATGGCTGAACTCGCATTTGATTCACACAAAAAAGGTACAGGATTCACAGGAACCTTTTTTTCCTGCACTGGAATCGGATCACATGTGTCTTCACATCTATGCAATCCGATTCCTGTCTGAATTCACAGTTTGCACTGCGATCTGCAAACCGATCTGGGGGTATCATTAACAACTTCGGAACCGGGCCTTTTTGTTTACAAGTTAAAATCAGTTTTTTTGTCAGAAAATTACTTCGAACCCCCAAACATTATATATATTTTGTAGCAGAGACCCTAGAGAATAAAATGGAGATCGTTTTAATATTTTTTATTTGCGCAGTGATCTTACAAACGCAATTTTTTGGGAAAAAATTCACTTTTTTTAAATAAAAAAATTAGAAAACAGTAATGGTAGCCCGATTTTCTTCTATAATGTGAAAGATAATGTTTCGCCAAGTAATTAGATACCCAACATGTCATGCTTCAAAATTGCGCACTCTTGTGGAATGGCGACAAACATTGGTCCTTAAAAAATCTCAATAAGCGACACTTTAAAAATTTCTAAAGGTTACCAGTTTAGAGTTACAGAGGAGGTCTAGGACTCAAATTATTGTTCTTTCTCGAATGATCGCGGCGATATCTCACATGTGTGGTTTGAACACCATTTACATATGTGGGTGCGACTTGCGTATGCGTTCGCTTCTTCTGCGCGCGAGTTAACGGGGACAGGGCACTTTAATTTTTTTCCTATTAATTTTATATTTTATTTTTTATTTTTACACTGTTTTTTTTTTTAAAAAAAAAATAAAAATGTGATCACTTTTATTCCTATAACAGGGAATGTAAACATATCTTGTAATAGAAATAAGCATGACAGGACCTCTTTAATGTGAGATCTGGAGTCAAAAAGACCTCACATCTCACATCTACACTAAAAAAGAAAAAAAACAAAAATGGAATTTTTTTTTTTTATTGGGCTCTTTAAATCCGTTGCTAGGAAGTGACGTATGACGTCGCTCTGGTCCTCCAAGGCCATAGAGTGGAGTGGGGGCCATCTTGCCCTCACTCAACTTCCTGCCTGAGGGGACAGTGGACCGGATAGTTTTCCCCTCTATCGACTGGTCCAGTAAGCGGTTAAAATGACCGGGAAGCGGCGGGAGGGGGGGGGGGGGCCGCCCTTATGTTAAAGCGGACCGCCCGCCGTTTAAAAAAAACACCGGGCTCATGGCAGCTATGTGCTGTCATAACCCCGGTATTTAACGTCAAAGTACCAACGTAAATTCACGGTGGGCGGTCCGTAAGTGGTTAACTTTGTATTGACACCCGCAGCGGTTCGCAGAGGGTTGTGTTCTAAAATTTTGTCGGACCCATGAAAATTCCGGACCTCGTCACTTCCGTCTGGTGCGAGCCCTGGTGCGCATGCGCACAAGACATTTTCAAGGTCCGATGAAATTCTAAGACTTAGCGAACAGCTGATTGAGAGAAGGAGGGGCTGAGGTGGGACGCACACACCGCCGCGGGAAAATTGCTGTCATGGGCGAACCAAAGGTTCTGGAGACCCCAAAATTGTATCGCAGACGCTCCCCTACAGCTGATAAAAATTTGGGGTCTCGGGGATAAAAGGGCGCGGAGCAGTGACCCCGAGAACCTGGCCTCGGGGTCACTGCTCCGCGCCCTTTCAGCTGTAGGAGAGCGTCTTGGCTACCTGCAATACAATTTTGGGGTCTCCAGCACCTTTGGTTCGCCCGTGACAGCAATTTTCCTGCGGTGGTGTGTGCGTCTCACCTCAGCCCCTCCTTCTCTCAATCAGCTGTTCGCTAAGTCTTAGAGTTTCATCGGACCTTGAAAATGTCTTGTGCGCATGCGCACCGGGGCTCACACCAGCCGGAAGTGACGAGGTCCGGAATTTTCATGGGTCCGACAAAATTTTAGAACAGGCCACGTGAAATGCCTGCGGGGTAAGATGTGATGCGCAAACCCGCACTATAATGGCGCTGGTTCCCGCATCGCATATGTGTGAACCCAGGCTTAATCATCTACTGAAAATGCTTAAAACGGAGGGTTTATTATCACCTTAATGCCAGGGACAGAATTCCAGCACATATGTCATTATTTTTGTATTGTATTTTCTTTGTATCCAAATGTAATAAAAGTCATCATTGTGTATACCAGGCATGTCCAACCTGCGGCCCAGGGGCCGCATGCGGCCCAGAACCTTAGGCAATGCGGCCCACTACCCCCCGACAATTTTTTTTTTTTTTGCTGGGGAGGAAGGAAGTTGGGTCAGGGGCACAGCCACAGTGGCTTCAAACTAACGGTAGGCAGAGGCTGCCTCAGAGGGGAGGGAGGAGGGGGGGTGGGGCTGGGAGGCGGGCATGTGCAGTGTTTCTGACTCCTACCACCAGGACCACTTCAAATCACTGAAGTGGTCGTGGTGGTTAGAGTGTTCCTTTAATATCTCTCAGAAGAAATAAACCTCTGTATACTGATTCCATTTCATTTGATCATCCTCTAGTTGTGTTAAATTAGTGTGGGAGGGTGGCGCGGCGGCGCGGGAAGGGCGCGGCAGCATTTTATTACCTATATACCTTAACTATAGTATATATTTTATATGCGGCCTGAGAAAATTTCTCTACGCTCAATGTGGCCCAGAGAAGCCAAAAGGTTGGACACCCATGGTGTATACAGAAGCTGGATAGATACACCATCCCGGTGATGATTGCACAGTGGCGGGAGCGGTATAAAGGAGAGGCCCATGGTGCATTGTATATGACAGTACAATGGCAGCACAGTGCTGCACAAAGGAAAGGTGACGGTGGCAGAGGGGACACGCGACTTCCTTACATCCGCACACACTTCAGCAGCCCCCCCCCCCCCCCCCTGGGTTTCCTGAGCTCGTGTCCTGTATCTGAGTGCTGTCAGCAGCTGGCGAGATGTTTTCTCAGACAGGATGTGATGATTCTGAATGTATAACACAGAGCCGGACAGCATGGACCGCACAACTCAGCCTAACCCTTGCACTCACACCTGCGCATTTTCTAAACGCACAACAAAACACACAGAAGTGTGTGTTTTGTCGCACGTTTCGGAAATGCACTGCAGCTGTGGGTCGCACTTAATTGGTAATGTCACCCCAAGCACACATTTTGTCACATGTTCAAATGCGCCCAAAATGAACACTGAAAAAACTCCTGACACTCCATGAAAAAAGGTTCTGGAGCTACTTGTTACACATAGGGCATCCCATTCAAGTGAATAGGCGGCCCTAGGCACACCACACAATAACGCGTGAAAAACGTGCAAAAAAAAAGCGCGGGGGGGGGGGAGTGTGCATTCCTGCTATGCTCAGGTGTGAATGAGGCCTTATTGTCATTATTTATGGGTATTAGTTATATTTCTCTACTGACCTAAGGCACACAAGAACAGAGCTGAGGCTGTCAATCATAGGCTGTATGCTGGAGCTCCATCCCCACATTTTGTTTATTTGGTGTCAGAAAAAGTTGTCAGAAGTGACTCATGCTGATAGCAGAGGAATGATGCAGCGGGAAGAGACCCTGCAGGTGTCCATAAATACCTGACACACACACCCTGCAGGTCTCCTGAAAGACCTGGACACACCCTGCAGGTCTCCATAAATACCTGACACACACACCCTGCAGGTCTCCTGAAAGATCTGGACACACACACACCCTGCAGGTCTCCAGAAAGACCTGGACACACACACTCTGCAGGTCTCCAGAAAGACCTGGACACACACACTCTGCAGGTCTCCAGAAAGACCTGGACACACACACCCTGCAGGTCTCCAGAAAGATCTGGACACACACACACCCTGCAGGTCTCCAGAAAGACCTGGACACACACACCCTGCAGGTCTCCAGAAAGACCTGGACACACACACCCTGCAGGTCTCCAGAAAGACCTGGACACACACACCCTGCAGGTCTCCAGAAGGACCTGGACACACACACCCTGCAGGTCTCCAGAAAGACCTGGACACACACACCCTGCAGGTCTCCAGAAAGATCTGGACACACACACACCCTGCAGGTCTCCAGAAAGACCTGGACACACACACTCTGCAGGTCTCCAGAAAGACCTGGACACACACACCCTGCAGGTCTCCAGAAAGACCTGGACACACACACCCTGCAGGTCTCCAGAAAGATCTGGACACACACACACCCTGCAGGTCTCCAGAAAGACCTGGACACACACACTCTGCAGGTCTCCAGAAAGACCTGGACACACACACCCTGCAGGTCTCCAGAAAGACCTGGACACACACACCCTGCAGGTCTCCAGAAAGACCTGGACACACACACCCTGCAGGTCTCCAGAAAGACCTGGACACACACACCCTGCAGGTCTCCAGAAAGATCTGGATACACACACACCCTGCAGGTCTCCAGAAAGACCTGGACACACACACCCTGCAGGTCTCCAGAAAGGCCTGGACACACACACCCTGCAGGTCTCCAGAAAGACCTGGACACACACACCCTGCAGGTCTCCAGAAGGACCTGGACACACACACCCTGCAGGTCTCCAGAAAGACCTGGACACACACACCCTGCAGGTCTCCAGAAAGATCTGGACACACACACCCTGCAGGTCTCCAGAAAGACCTGGACACACACACCCTGCAGGTCTCCAGAAAGATCTGGACACACACACACACCCTGCAGGTCTCCAGAAAGACCTGGACACACACACCCTGCAGGTCTCCAGAAAGACCTGGACACACACACACCCTGCAGGTTTCCAGAAAGACCTGGACACACACAATGTTCGGCCGATTTTCTGCTTGTTAGTATGATGCTTCCGACAGCCGACAGCGCACTTTCGGCCGAAAAGAATCTGTCGTGCAAGCATTAAAATTTTTGTATGCCGACACCAGAGCGGCCGATTGTTCGCCAGTCAGTACAGAATTCGGCCGACAGACAGCAGATTTGCAAGACTGGGCATGCTCAGAAAAGAAAAAACACAGGGAAAGTTAACCATCACATGACATCACTTCTACAGTCGGCTGTAGTCGGCGGACAAAATTCTTGTGCAGTCTTTTGCACTTTTCAACAGACATGACAGCCCGGGGACAAAAGACGGCCGATCGTTCGGCCGACGATCGGTACGTGTGTACGGGGCATAAGATAAGATTTAAATAAAATAAGATATGTAATGAAAACAGATTTCATTTAAACATTTCACTAAAATGTTGGGGTGAACCAGAGAAGGCGGAAGCAGATTAGACTTCAGTTTTAAACCAAATTAAACAATATAAAATTTTCAGTGAGCATTAAATTTAAAAAAAAATGTCAGTTTTTTGATTTCTAGAGATCTATACTCCCGGGTCCGGTGGCACTGCATACACACACTATGAAATAACTGATCCTAGAATAAGAAGAGGTTCTACAGATATAAGCTCTCCCCTGGAGATCCCTATTCCAGATGATAGAAGTAGGTCAGGATGACGCTGTGCGGGTAAATCTGGGTTTTCATGGCAGAAATATAAACAATGGAATATTTCATGTCGCCGTAGAAAAGTCGGGCTGTGATAATGGTGGGGGTCAGAGGCTAATGAATATTTTCCTAGAAGTGGTAGAACTGCCAACAAAGGAAAGCAGAGGAGTGAAAGCGGAAAATCCTGTGATCTAATGCCACCGCTTGTCTTTAATCATTTCTCATGGCTACATCCGGGAACGGGCTCTCACGCACTCACCAGGCACTGCTACGTCGCGCTAATTATCATCAGTCTTTACCCAGAAGAAGTCCTGTACAGGGGAATGCATTTTACGAGCTAACAAAGAATTCTGCGCAAATAAAACCCCTATTTTTAATTCAGAGCATGCAAGCAGATTCCCTCCTACCCTTTGGGGGAGATTTACTAAAACTGGAGCACTCATAATCTGGTGCAACTGTGCATGGTAGCCAATCAGCTTCTAACTTCAGCTTGTTCAATTCGGCTTTGACAATAAAACCTGGAAGCTGATTGGTTTCTATGCAGAGCTGCTCTCGTTTTAGAAAACCTCCACCTTGGTGATCTGCTGTCAGAAAGTCCATGCATCGATTGGCATCTGCCAGATCTTCATGAATGCAATTAGTGCCATCCTTCCATTCCCTCCCTCCCCATACCCTGAAGTAGGTAGATCACCACTCCTTTCTGTGGGCAGATCACCTCTTCTTTCTCTAGGAAGATCACTGCTTTCCTCTCTGGGCAGATAACCACTTCCTTCCTTGGGCAAATTAACGCTTCCTTCCCTGTTTAAATCACTGCTTCCTTCTCTGTTCAGATCCCTCCTTCCTTCTCTGTTCAGATCACTGCTTCCTTCTTTGTTCAGATCACTGCTTCCTTCTCTGTTCAGATCCCTGCTTCCTTCCCTGGGCAGATCACCGCTTCCTTCCCTGGGCAGATCACTGCTTCCTTCTCTGTTCAGATCACTACTTCCTTCTCTGTTCAGATCCTTGCTTCCTTCCCTGCGCAGATCACTGCTTCTATCTCTGTTCAGACCACTGCATCCTTCCCTGGGCAGATCACCGCTTCCTTCCCTGGGCAGATCACTGCTTCCTTCTCTGTTCAGATCACTGCTTCCTTCTCTGTTCAGATCACTGCTTCCTTCTCTGTTCAGATCACTGCTTCCTTCTCTGTTCAGATCACTGCTTCCTTCTCTGTTCAGATCCTTGCTTCCTTCTCTGCGCAGCTCACTGCTTCCTTCTCTGTTCAGATCACTGCTTCCTTCTCTGTTCAGATCACTGCTTCCTTCTCTGTTCAGATCCTTGCTTCCTTCTCTGCGCAGATCACTGCTTCTATCTCTGTTCAGACCACTGCATCCTTCCCTGGGCAGATCACCGCTTCCTTCCCTGGGCAGATCACTGCTTCCTTCTCTGTTCAGATCACTGCTTCCTTCTGTGTTCAGAT
This sequence comes from Pelophylax lessonae, assembly GCF_965119305.1. Lineage (NCBI taxonomy): Eukaryota > Metazoa > Chordata > Amphibia > Anura > Ranidae > Pelophylax > Pelophylax lessonae. The sequence goes on from NC_138770.1 coordinate 75,859,741, forward strand.
CACTGCTTCCTTCTCTGTTCAGATCCTTGCTTCCTTCTCTGTTCAGATCACTGCTTCCTTCCTTGGGCAGATTACCGCTCCCTTCTCTGTGCAGAGCACTGCTTCCTTCTCTAGGCAAATCACCACTTCCTTCTGTGGGCATATCACCACTTCTTTCTCTAGAAAGATCACTGATTCCTTGTCTGGGCAAATTAGTGCTTTCTTCTCTAGGCAGATGACTATTTCCTTGTTTGGGCAGATCATTGCTTCCTTCTCTGGGCAGATCACCACTTTCTTCTCTGCGCAGATCACTGCTTCTATCTCTGTTCAGACCACTGCATCCTTCCCTGGGCAGATCACCGCTTCCTTCCCTGGGCAGATCACTGCTTCCTTCTCTGTTCAGATCACTGCTTCCTTCTCTGTTCAGATCACTGCTTCCTTCTCTGTTCAGATCCTTGCTCCCTTCTCTTTGCAGATCACTGCTTCCTCCTCTGGGCAGATCAACGCTTCCTCCTCTGGGCAAATCACCATTTCCTTCTCTCGGCAGATCACCACTTCCTTTACTGCAGAAATCACGGTTTCTTTCTCTAGGCAGATTACGGCTTCCTTCCCTGGGCAGATCACCACTTCTTTCTCCATTCAGATCACTGCTTCCTTCTCTAGGCTGCTTACAGCTTCCTTCTCTGGGCAGATCACTGCTTCTTTCTCTGGGCAGATCACCGCTTCTTTCTCTGGGCAGATCACCGCTTCCTTCTCTGGGCAGATCACCACTTCCTTTACTGCACAAATCATGGTTTCTTTCTCTATGCAGATTATGGCTTCCTTCCCTGGGCAGATCACCACTTCTTTCTCTGTTCAGATCACTGCTTCCTTCCCCCACAAGGTTACCGCCCAGGTGGACCTTGTGGGGAACAGGACATGACATTCACAGTCCAATAGAAACAGAGTTTTACACTCAGTCACTCCTTTACAGTATACACAATCCCTCCCCTCTGCCTGATTACATTATCATATGCAGATGAAATTGTATACAGAAACAGAATTAACCTGAACTAATTATCTAGCCATCTGGAAAGAACAATGTGAGGTCATTAACACTTAACAATGGAACAGGCAGACTTAACACAATACACATTATCTCAATACACAAACAATAGGGGAAGCCTGTCTGACATTGAAGGACATGGAACAGAAACCAATGTGATTAGCTCTTTCAATGAACATGTTCAGAATCAAACAGCTGACAAATATTATATTACTGTCCCACTTGAAGCAATTCAAACCATTTGATGTAATGTCACAGAGGATTATTGTATTCCACTGGGATTATAATTGTATATTTTATATATAATCATGTTGCTATATTCCTCCTGGCTGGAGTTCAGCTTTAAGGTACAGAGTGGCTTTCAGCACCATACTGGTAATCAGATGTACAAGTTATCCCCTTGGCAGAACCCATTCCCCTCTGTGTATGGAGCAGAGATATAACCCTCCCTCTATTCCCTGGGGTACAATATATTGTCCATTCTCTCTGTGCTCCTCGCTCTAGCAGCGTCCTCTCACTGTGAAATGCAGGATCTGTGAGGATATTACTCTTCCTGTAGCTTTAACAATCGCACAGCTGCATTTTTCTCTAAGGATTTCCCCCTGTGCATAGCTTTTGCAGCTGGTGTGCGTATATCATCCCAGCTTTCATTACACAGGCACGCCATCCTCCATGCTGGAGCGTGCGGCCTGCTGTGCGCATCACCGCCATGGATACACACACAAGGACGTTTTAATAAAAAGGGAGAAAAAAGGGGCATGTGCCCCAGGGCCACCAATATGGGGAGGGGGGGGGGGAGTACAGAGAGATGAAAAGCTGAATTGGTAAGGATGGAAATGAGATCATAGGTCAGCCAGCTGGTCCTAAAAGTGTCAAGAGAGTCCATGTTTTAAAGTTTAATCTGCTTTTTTGTTTCCTTCCCTGGTTTCTCCTTTCCTCACGCATCAATATTTTGAATGAAAACATGTTTCTAACACCTTTCCTTTTTCATTACATACCTTATTTTAGATACAGTGATGTCATCACTCAGTCCCAGTGCTTCTCTATGCAATGCAGGCAGATCTTGGCTGGTGGGAGGGTGCTGTACAAAGTTTTTTGGAAAACATCATAGCACTTGTCTGAAGAGCCCTCAGCCCTGATACAAGTAGTGGGCTGGCTCTTGGGAGGACCTATGTACATATTAACCACTTGCCGACTGCAAACTAGAGCTGTACTGCGGCAAAGTGGCTCGATAACGTCTGGCGACGTAGACCTACGTCACCAGACATTCCCCTTCCTCGGCGGCGCGCGCGCGCCGCCGGTGGCTCGCTCCCGCTGTGTTCAGTCACAGCGGGAGTCGGGCCAGGGGAGGAGCAGCGGCGATCGCCGCCGCTCTTCCCCGATCGTCGGGGAATCGAGTGTGGAGATCCGCCCGCTTGTGTAAACAAAGCGGGCGGATCTCCTAAGTGACAGGCAGGGTCAGATTGCAGGGTTCAGCATAGCTGAACCCTCGATCTGTCCTTGTGTCACTCAGTCACCTCCCCCCACACACGTCAGTAAGCACCAGGCATACATTAACCCCTCCCTCTCCAATAAAATTAACCCCTTCCCTGCCAGTGTCATTTTTACAGTGACAGTGCATATGTATAGCACTGATTACTGCAGTAATGTCACTGGTACACCCAAAAGTGTAAAAAATGTCAGTCAAGGGTCCGATCTGTCTGCCGCAATGTCGCAGTCCCGCAAAAAAAAAAATCGCAGATCGCCGCCATTACTCGTTAAAAAAAAAACACCAAAAATGACAAAAATCTTTCCCTTTGTTACTAAACGCAATAACTTTTGCGCAAACCAATCAAAATACGTTTATTGTGATTTTTTTTACCAAACATAGGTAGCAGAAAACAAATTGGCCAAAAATTTAAAAAAATGTGATTTTTACATTTTTTTTGGGGGGGGGGGGGAATTTCATATAAAAAAATGTGAAAAATATTATTTTTTCAAAATTTACGCTCTTTTTTTGTTTATAGCGCAAAAAGTAAAAATCGCACAGGTGATCAAATACCAAAAGAAAGCTCTGTTTGTGGGAAAAAAAAGGCCGTAAATTTCGTTTGGGTATAGCGTTGCACGACCGCGCAATTGTCAGTTAAATTCGCACATTGCCGAATCGCAAAAAGTGGCCCAGACGTAAGACAGCAAAATCCTCCGGTGGGAAAGTGGTTAAAATGTTTTGATGGGTGGAAATCAATCGGAAGGAGAAGGGGTTCCTAGAGAGGCTGTATTTGCATTCACTGTAACACCCACATGTGATGCTAAGCTTCCATGAATAACCTCTTATGAACTGCCCCTCGCAGTGACGCACATATACTGCAGCAGGGTGGCCCTCCTGCGCAAAATCACATACCTGTACATAATTTCCTGCACAGGGCCTGGGGTGCATGCGCACGCCGCCGGCGATCTGCTGCTGTGATTTGACTCAGCAGGAGCCAATCAGTGGGTCCTGGGGACACAATGTCCCCCGGTACCCACCGATCATTCACAGGAGAGGCAATTGCGGCCACCGGCCCTGGTCATGAAGTGGGGCTGAAGTGGTTAAAAGAAATTAAATCTAATGAATAAAATGGCAGACCAGGGAAAGTTAAGCTGGCGATAAAGAGATCGAAATTTCAATCCATCTATTGGCAAATTGGTTGTACTGAAGTTGAACTATTGATCGACTTCAGTACAACCAGCCTGTTGGTTTTTTTCATATAATTACTGCCACCGGCTAAAGCCGGACCCCCCCTGGCAAAGCACCAAATGTTGACATGTTGATGAGGACAAGGGCCTCTTCCCAACAACTCTGGCCTGGTGGTTGTAGGGGTGTGGGGGATGACTTATCAAAATCAGGCAAGCAGAGTAGGACTGGCCATAAGAGGGATTACTTTGAAGCAGTTGGTCGGCTTAAAGATATATTGCAATATGTAATTAAAAAAGAAATGTAGATCCATTGTCCGTCACATTGTCTAGCAATGTAGGCCCATGTCAGTCACAATGGATGATGGCCACTGACCGGCAAGGAAAAAATAAACCTGCCAACCGACGCTTGACATTGACAGTTCTTCCCGCCTCTAAAGGAAACAACAGGGTGGGGGCCACCTGATGATGTCACTCGGTGACCCCGCACCTACTTATGATGTCACATACGACCAATGACATTTCACTACAGGAGACATTTTAGTACAAAGACATTTCAGTACAGGAGAGAAGCTGGTACAACCTACTGAAGGTAAGGATGGAGTTCAGCTTTAAATGGAGATATAAGCTTATGGAATGATTGGTGTTAAAAGGAATGGCCTGGTGACAGGGTCTCTTTAATAACAGACATCTCAAGTCTCCCGCAAGTCGCGGGAGACTCCCGCTATCCGCCCTGAGCTCACGGACACCCGCGAGCTCAGAGCAATATCCCGGCTCTGTGTGTGAGTGAGTCAGATGAGATGACTCATCGATCGATGCAGGCAGGAGTGTGACAGCTGTCAGCAAGCTGAGCCTGCACAGACATCACGTCGGAGCCGCAGTAGATCCGGCTCACAGGCGGAGTGATATGAGTCATGCACTCCGCCTGTGGGAGGAGCTGCAAAGAGCAAGAAGCGGCTTTGCTCTCTACTACAGCCACATTCTACTCCAGGAGGCATTTTGGCGCGCGCGGGACTGTGACACTGTGACACCCCACTCTGTGCCAGTACCAGCAAGTGACCAGCACCAGTGACCAGCACCAGTGACCAGGCCAGTACCAGCACCAGTGACCAGGCCAGTACCAGCACCAGTGACCAGCACCAGTGACCAGGCCAGTACCAGCACCAGTGACCAGGCCAGTACCAGCACCAGTGACCAGGCCAGTACCAGCACCAGTGACCAGCACCAGTGACCAGGCCAGTACCAGCACCAGTGACCAGTACCAGCACCAGTACCAGCACCAGTGACGGCACCAGTACCAGCACCAGTACCAGCACCAGTACCAGCACCAGTGACCAGGCCAGTACCAGCACCAGTGACCAGTACCAGCACCAGTGACCAGGCCAGTACCAGCACCAGTGACCAGCACCAGTGACCAGCACCAGTGACCAGCACCAGTACCAGCACCAGTGACCAGGCCAGTACCAGCACCAGTGACCAGGCCAGTACCAGCACCAGTGACCAGCACCAGTGACCAGGCCAGTACCAGCACCAGTGACCAGGCCAGTACCAGCACCAGTACCAGCACCAGTGACCAGGCCAGTACCAGCACCAGTGACCAGGCCAGTACCAGCACCAGTGACCAGGCCAGTACCAGCACCAGTACCAGCACCAGTGACCAGCACCAGTACCAGCACCAGTGACCAGGCCAGTACCAGCACCAGTGACCAGGCCAGTACCAGCACCAGTGACCAGCACCAGTGACCAGGCCAGTACCAGCACCAGTGACCAGGCCAGTACCAGCACCAGTGACCAGTACCAGCACCAGTACCAGTGACCAGGCCAGTACCAGCACCAATGACCAGCACCAGTGACCAGTACCAGTGACCAGTACCAGTGACCAGCACCAGTACCAGCACCAGTGACCAGCACCAGCACCAGTGACCAGTACCAGCACCAGTGACCAGGCCAGTACCAGCTACAGTGACCAGGCCAGTACCAGCACCAGTGACCAGCACCAGTGACCAGGCCAGTACCAGCACCAGTGACCAGGCCAGTACCAGCACCAGTGACCAGGCCAGTACCAGCACCAGTGACCAGGCCAGTACCAGCGCCAGTAACCAGCACCAGTGACCAGGCCAGTACCAGCACCAGTGACCAGGCCAGTACCAGCGCCAGTAACCAGCACCAGTAACCAGGCCAATACCAGCATCAGTGACTAGGCCAGTACCAGAGACCAGTACGAGCGCCAGTACCAGCACCAGTGACCGGTACCAGCACCAGTGGAGCAGTACCAGCACCAGTGACCAGTACCAGCACCAGTTACCAGACCAGTACAGTACCAGCACCAGTGAACAGTACCAGCATCAGTGACCAGTACCAGCATCAGTGACCAGGTATACTGATTACATTTAGTTTCATTATTCTCTGGTAGTGTTAAATTGGAAAGGGGGGTGCGGCGCAGGCGTGCGTGGGGGGGGGGGGGGCTCACCTCCCTGAAATGACTTTGCCACCTCCCTGAAATGAGTTTTTGCAGGTTGGGATGTCTGCTTTAACCACTTATGGACCACCCACCGTGTATTTACGTTGGTACTTTGACATTAAATACCGGGGTTATGACAGCAAATAGCTGCCATAATCCTGGTATTTTTTAATAAACGGCGGGCGGTCCGCTTTAACATAACGGTGGTCCCAGCAGCAGATTCACAGCGGGATCAACTTTATGGACAACGGGAGAGGTAACCCCCCCCCCCCCCCCCCCCCCGGCCGCTTCCCGGTTGTTTTCCCCGCTTTCCGGACCCGTCGGTAGCAGGGAAAACTATCCGGTCTGCTGTCCCCTCAGGCAGGAAGTCAAGTGAGGGCAAGATGACCCCCACTCCACTCTATTGCCTTGGAGGATCGGAGTGACGTCATATGTCGCTTCCTAGCAACATGTGAGATGTGAGGTCTTTTTGACCCCAGATTTCACAATAAAGAGGTCCTGTCATGCTTATTTATATTACAAGGGATGTTTACATTCCTTGAAATAGGAATAAAAGTGATCAAAAACATATTTTTTTTTAAACAGTTTAAAAATAAAAGATAAAATAAATAGGAAAAAAAAAAAACAAAGCGTTCCCATTAGCTCGCACGCAGAAGCGAACGCATACGCAAGTCACGCCCACATATGTAAATGGTGTTCAAACCACACATGTGAGGTATCGCTGCGATCGTTAGAGCGAGAGCAACAATTTGAGCCCTAGACCTCCTCTGTAACTCTAAACTGGTAACCTGTAAAAATGTTTAAAATGTCGCCTATGGGGATTTTAAAGTACCAATGTTTGTCGCCATTCCACGAGCTTGCGTGGTTTTGAAGCATGACATGTTGGGTATCTATTTACTCGGCGTAACATTATCTTTCACATTATTGAAAATTATAGAAATAATTGGGCTAACTTTACTGTTTTCTTATTTTTTTTATTAAAAAAAAGTGTACTTTTTCCCAAAAAAATTGCGTTTGTAAGACTGCTGCGCAAATACTGTGTGATAAAAAATATAGCATTGATCTCCATTTTACTCTCTGGGGTCTCTGCTAAAAAAAAAAATATATATATATATATATATATAATGTTTGGGGGTTCTAAGTAATTTTCTAGCAAAAAAAAAATGATTTTAACTTGTAAACAACAAGTGTCAGAAAACG